>NC_143026.1:39987500-40097500 GCF_057628025.1 Oncorhynchus mykiss | reverse complement strand
AGAACGAGAGAGAGAGAGAGAGAGACAACAAACAGATTCAGGGAGAGGGAGGGACAACAAACAGATCCAGAGAGGGAGGGAGGGAAAACAAACAGATCCAGAGAGGGAGGGAAAACAAACAGATCCAGAGAGAGATGGAAAACAAACAGATCCAGAGAGAGAGAGAGAGAGAGAGAGAGAGAGAGAGGGGGACAACAAACAGATCCAGAGAGAGGGAGAGGGACAACAAACAGATCCAGAGAGAGGGACAACAAACAGATCCAGAGAGAGGGACAACAAACAGATCCAGAGAGAGAGACAACAAACAGATCCAGAGAGAGAGAGAGAGAGAGAGAGAGAGAGAGAGAGAGAGAGAGAGAGAGAGAGAGAGGGACAACAAACAGATCCAGAGAGAGAGGGAGGGACAACAAACAGATCCAGAGAGAGAGGGAGAGGGACAACAAACAGATCCAGAGAGAGAGGGAGAGGGACAACAAAAAGATCCAGAGAGAGAGGGAGAGGGACAACAAACAGATCCAGAGAGAGAGGGAGGGACAACAAACATATCCAGAGAGAGAGGGAAAACAAACAGATCCAGAGAGAGATGGAAAACAAACAGATCCAGAGAGAGAGAGAGAGAGAGAGAGAGAGAGAGGGGGACAACAAACAGATCCAGAGAGAGGGAGAGGGACAACAAACAGATCCAGAGAGAGGGACAACAAACAGATCCAGAGAGAGAGACAACAAACAGATCCAGAGAGAGAGAGAGAGAGAGAGAGAGAAAGAGAGAGAGACAACAAACAGATCCAGAGAGAGAGGGAGAGGGACAACAAACAGATCCAGAGAGAGAGGGAGAGGGACAACAAACAGATCCAGAGAGAGAGGGAGAGGGACAACAAACAGATCCAGAGAGAGAGGGAGAGGGACAACAAACAGATCCAGAGAGAGAGGGAGAGGGACAACAAACAGATCCAGAGAGAGAGGGAGAGGGACAACAAACAGATCCAGAGAGAGGGAGAGGGACAACAAACAGATCCAGGGAGAGGGACAACAAACAGATCCAGAGAGAGAGGGAGGGACAACAAACAGATCCAGAGAGAGAGGGAGGGGGAAAACAAACAGATCCAGAGAGAGAGGGAGGGACAACAAACAGATCCAGAGAGAGAGGGAGGGGGACAACAAACAGATCCAGAGAGAGAGAGGGAGGGACAACAAACAGATCCAGAGAGAGAGAGGGAGGGACAACAAACAGATCCAGAGAGAGAGGGAGGGAAAACAAACAGATCCAGAGAGAGAGGGAGGGACAACAAACAGATCCAGAGAGAGAGAGAGAGAGGGACAACAAACAGATCCAGAGAGAGAGGGAGATGGACAACAAACAGATCCAGAGAGAGAGAGACAACAAACAGATCCAGAGAGAGAGAGAGACAACAAACACATCCAGAGAGAGAGAGAGAGACAACAAACAGATTCAGGGAGAGGGAGGGACAACAAACAGATCCAGAGAGAGAGGGAGGGACAACAAACAGATCCAGAGAGAGAGAAAGAGAGAGAGAGAGAGAGATGGACAACAAAAAGATCCAGAGAGAGAGAGAGAGAGAGAGGGACAACAAACAGATCCAGAGAGAGAGGGGGAGAGGGACAACAAACAGATCCAGAGATAGGGAGAGGGACAACAAACAGATCCAGAGAGAGAGGGAGAGGGACAACAAACAGATCCAGAGAGAGAGGGAGAGGGACAACAAACAGATCCAGAGAGAGAGGGAGGGACAACAAACAGATCCAGAGAGAGAGGGAGAGGGACAACAAACAGATCCAGAGAGAGAGAGAGAGGGACAACAAACAGATCCAGAGAGAGAGAGAGAGAGGGACAACAAACAGATCCAGAGAGAGAGGGAGGGACAACAAACAGAACCAGAGAGAGAGAGAGGGACAACAAACATATCCAGAGAGAGAGGGAGGGACAACAAACAGATCCAGAGAGAGAGAGAGAGAGGGACAACAAACAGATCCAGAAAGAGAGGGAGGGACAACAAACAGATCCAGAGAGAGAGAGAGAGAGGGACAACAAACAGATCCAGAGAGAGAGAGAGGGAGGGACAACAAACAGATCCAGAGAGAGAGAGGGAGGGAGGGACAACAAACAGATCCAGAGAGAGAGAGGGAGGGAGGGACAACAAACAGATCCAGAGAGAGAGAGGGAGGGAGGGACAACAAACAGATCCAGAGAGAGAGAGGGAGGGAGGGACAACAAACAGATCCAGAGAGAGAGAGAGAGGGACAACAAACAGATCCAGAGAGAGAGAGAGAGAGACAACAAACAGATCCAGAGAGAGACAAGAAACAGATCCAGAGAGAGAGGGACAACAAACAGATCCAGAGAGAGAGGGACAACAAACAGATCCAGAGAGCGAGGGAGAGGGACAACAAACAGATCCAGAGAGAGAGAGAGAGAGAGAGGGGGGACAACAAACAGATCCAGAGAGAGAGAGAGAGAGAGAGAGAGGGACAAACAAACATATCCAGAGAGAGAGGGAGAGGGACAAACAAACATATCCAGAGAGAGAGGGGGAGGGACAACAAACAGATCCAGAGAGAGAGAGGGAGGGACAAAAAACAGATCCAGAGACAGAGAGGGAGGGACAACAAACAGATCCAGAGAGAGAGGGAGGGATAACAAACAGATCCAGAGAGAGAGAGAGAGGGACAACAAACAGATCCAGAGAGAGAGAGAGAGAGAGGGACAACAAACAGATCCAGAAAGAGAGGGAGGGACAACAAATAGATCCAGAGAGAGAGAGAGAGAGAGAGGGACAACAAACAGATCCAGAGAGAGAGAGAGGGAGGGACAACAAACAGATCCAGAGAGAGAGAGGGAGGGAGGGACAACAAACAGATCCAGAGAGAGAGAGAGAGGGACAACAAACAGATCCAGAGAGAGAGAGAGAGGGACAACAAACAGATCCAGAGAGAGAGCGAGAGGGACAACAAACAGATCCAGAGAGAGAGAGGGAGGGACAACAAACAGATCCAGAGAGAGAGAGGGAGGGACAAAAAACAGATCCAGAGAGAGAGGGACAACAAACAGATCCAGAGAGTGAGGGAGAGGGACAACAAACAGATCCAGAGAGAGAGAGAGAGAGGGAGGGGGACAACAAACATATCCAGAGAGAGAGGGAGAGGGACAACAAACAGATCCAGAGAGAGAGGGAGGGACAACAAACAGATCCAGAGAGAGAGAGAGAGAGAGAGGGAGGGACAACAAACAGATCCAGAGAGAGAGGGAGAGGGACAACAAAACAGATCCAGAGAGAGAGAGAGAGAGAGAGAGACAACAAACAGATCCAGAGAGAGAGAGAGAGAGGGACAACAAACAGATCCAGAGAGAGAGGGAGATGGACAACAAACAGATCCAGAGAGAGAGAGACAACAAACAGATCCAGAGAGAGAGAGAGACAAACACATCCAGAGAGAGAGAGAGACACAACAAACAGATCCAGGGAGAGGGAGGGACAACAAACAGATCCAGAGAGAGGGGGAGGGACAACAAACAGATCCAGAGAGAGAGAAAGAGAGAGAGAGAGAGAACAAAAAGATCCAGAGAGAGAAAGAGAGAGAGAGGGACAACAAACAGATCCAGAGAGAGAGGGGGAGAGGGACAACAAACAGATCCAGAGATAGGGAGAGGGACAACAAACAGATCCAGAGATAGGGAGAGGGACAACAAACAGATCCAGAGAGAGGGAGAGGGACAACAAACAGATCCAGAGAGAGAGGGACAACAAACAGATCCAGAGAGAGAGGGAGGGACAACAAACAGATCCAGAGAGAGAGGGAGAGGGACAACAAACAGATCCAGAGAGAGAGAGAGAGAGGGACAACAAACAGATCCAGAGAGAGAGGGAGGGACAACAAACAGAACCAGAGAGAGAGGGGGAGAGGGACAACAAACAGATCCAGAGATAGGGAGAGGGACAACAAACAGATCCAGAGAGAGAGGGAGAGGGACAACAAACAGATCCAGAGAGAGAGGGAGGGACAACAAACAGATCCAGAGAGAGAGGGAGAGGGACAACAAACAGATCCAGAGAGAGAGAGAGAGAGGGACAACAAACAGATCCAGAGAGAGAGGGAGGGACAACAAACAGAACCAGAGAGAGAGAGAGAGACAACAAACATATCCAGAGAGAGAGGGAGGGACAACAAACAGATCCAGAGAGAGAGAGAGAGAGAGAGAGAGAGGGACAACAAACAGATCCAGAAAGAGAGGGAGGGACAACAAACAGATCCAGAGAGAGAGAGAGAGGGACAACAAACAGATCCAGAGAGAGAGAGAGGGAGGGACAACAAACAGATCCAGAGAGAGAGAGGGAGGGAGGGACAACAAACAGATCCAGAGAGAGAGAGGGAGGGAGGGACAACAAACAGATCCAGAGAGAGAGAGGGAGGGAGGGACAACAAACAGATCCCGAGAGAGAGAGAGGGACAACAAACAGATCCAGAGAGAGAGAGAGAGGGACAACAAACATATCCAGAGAGAGAGAGAGAGAGAGAGGGGGACAACAAACAGATCCAGAAAGAGAGGGAGGGACAACAAACAGATCCAGAGAGAGAGAGGGAGGGACAACAAACAGATCCAGAGAGAGAGGGAGGGACAACAAACAGATCCAGAGAGAGAGAGAGAGGGACAACAAACAGATCCAGAGAGAGAGAGAGAGGGACAACAAACAGATCCAGAGAGAGAGAGAGAGAGAGAGGGACAACAAACAGATCCAGAGAGAGAGGGACAACAAACAGATCCAGAAAGAGAGGGAGGGACAACAAACAGATCCAGAGAGAGAGAGAGAGGGACAACAAACAGATCCAGAGAGAGAGAGAGGGAGGGACAACAAACAGATCCAGAGAGAGAGGGACAACAAACAGATCCAGAGAGAGAGGGACAACAAACAGAACCAGAGAGCCAGGCAGAGGGACAACAAACAGATCCAGAGAGAGAGAGAGAGAGAGAGGGACAACAAACAGATCCAGAGAGAGAGAGAGAGAGAGAGAGAGGGACAACAAACAGATCCAGAGAGAGAGAGAGAGAGAGAGGGGGACAACAAACATATCCAGAGAGAGAGGGAGAGGGACAACAAACAGATCCAGAAAGAGAGAGGGAGGGACAACAAACAGATCCAGAGAGAGAGGGAGGGACAACAAACAGATCCGGAGAGAGAGGGACAACAAACAGATCCAGAGAGAGAGAGAGAGAGAGGGACAACAAACAGATCCAGAGAGAGAGGGACAACAAACAGATCCAGAAAGAGAGGGAGGGACAACAAACAGATCCAGAGAGAGAGAGAGAGGGACAACAAACAGATCCAGAGAGAGAGAGAGGGAGGGACAACAAACAGATCCAGAGAGAGAGAGAGAGAGGGACAACAAACAGATCCAGAGAGAGGGACAACAAACAGATCCAGAAAGAGAGGGAGGGACAACAAACAGATCCAGAGAGAGAGAGAGAGGGACAACAAACAGATCCAGAGAGAGAGAGAGGGAGGGAGGGACAACAAACAGATCCAGAGAGAGAGAGGGAGGGAGGGACAACAAACAGATCCAGAGAGAGAGAGAGAGGGACAACAAACAGATCCAGAGAGAGAGAGAGAGGGACAACAAACAGATCCAGAGAGAGAGAGAGAGGGACAACAAACATATCCAGAGAGAGAGAGGGACAACAAACAGATCCAGAAAGAGAGGGAGGGACAACAAACAGATCCAGAGAGAGAGAGGGAGGGACAACAAACAGATCCAGAGAGAGAGGGAGGGACAACAAACAGATCCAGAGAGAGAGAGAGGGACAACAAACAGATCCAGAGAGAGAGAGAGAGAGAGGGACAACAAACAGATCCAGAGAGAGAGGGACAACAAACAGATCCAGAAAGAGAGGGAGGGACAACAAACAGATCCAGAGAGAGAGAGAGAGGGACAACAAACAGATCCAGAGAGAGAGAGAGGGAGGGACAACAAACAGATCCAGAGAGAGAGGGACAACAAACAGATCCAGAGAGCGAGGGAGAGGGACAACAAACAGATCCAGAGAGAGAGAGAGAGAGAGGGGGACAACAAACAGATCCAGAGAGAGAGAGAGAGAGAGAGAGAGGGACAACAAACAGATCCAGAGAGAGAGAGAGAGAGAGGGGGGGACAACAAACATATCCAGAGAGAGAGGGAGAGGGACAACAAACAGATCCAGAAAGAGAGAGGGAGGGACAACAAACAGATCCAGAGAGAGAGGGAGGGACAACAAACAGATCCGGAGAGAGAGGGACAACAAACAGATCCAGAGAGAGAGAGAGAGAGGGACAACAAACAGATCCAGAGAGAGAGGGACAACAAACAGATCCAGAAAGAGAGGGAGGGACAACAAACAGATCCAGAGAGAGAGAGAGAGGGACAACAAACAGATCCAGAGAGAGAGAGAGGGAGGGACAACAAACAGATCCAGAGAGAGAGAGAGAGAGGGACAACAAACAGATCCAGAGAGAGGGACAACAAACAGATCCAGAAAGAGAGGGAGGGACAACAAACAGATCCAGAGAGAGAGAGGGAGGGACAACAAACAGATCCAGAAAGAGAGGGAGGGACAACAAACAGATCCAGAGAGAGAGAGAGAGGGACAACAAACAGATCCAGAGAGAGAGAGAGGGAGGGACAACAAACAGATCCAGAGAGAGAGGGAGGGACAACAAACAGATCCAGAGAGAGAGAGAGGGACAACAAACAGATCCAGAGAGAGAGAGAGAGAGAGGGACAACAAACAGATCCAGAGAGAGAGGGACAACAAACAGATCCAGAAAGAGAGGGAGGGACAACAAACAGATCCAGAGAGAGAGAGAGAGGGACAACAAACAGATCCAGAGAGAGAGAGAGGGAGGGACAACAAACAGATCCAGAGAGAGAGGGACAACAAACAGATCCAGAGAGCGAGGGAGAGGGACAACAAACAGATCCAGAGAGAGAGAGAGAGAGAGGGGGACAACAAACAGATCCAGAGAGAGAGAGAGAGAGAGAGAGAGGGACAACAAACAGATCCAGAGAGAGAGAGAGAGAGAGGGGGGGACAACAAACATATCCAGAGAGAGAGGGAGAGGGACAACAAACAGATCCAGAAAGAGAGAGGGAGGGACAACAAACAGATCCAGAGAGAGAGGGAGGGACAACAAACAGATCCGGAGAGAGAGGGACAACAAACAGATCCAGAGAGAGAGAGAGAGAGGGACAACAAACAGATCCAGAGAGAGAGGGACAACAAACAGATCCAGAAAGAGAGGGAGGGACAACAAACAGATCCAGAGAGAGAGAGAGAGAGGGACAACAAACAGATCCAGAGAGAGAGAGAGGGAGGGACAACAAACAGATCCAGAGAGAGAGAGAGAGAGGGACAACAAACAGATCCAGAGAGAGGGACAACAAACAGATCCAGAAAGAGAGGGAGGGACAACAAACAGATCCAGAGAGAGAGAGGGAGGGACAACAAACAGATCCAGAAAGAGAGGGAGGGACAACAAACAGATCCAGAGAGAGAGAGAGAGGGACAACAAACAGATCCAGAGAGAGAGAGAGGGAGGGACAACAAACAGATCCAGAGAGAGAGGGACAACAAACAGATCCAGAGAGAGAGGGAGAGGGACAACAAACAGATCCAGAGAGAGAGAGAGAGAGAGGGGGACAACAAACAGATCCAGAGAGAGAGAGAGAGAGAGAGAGAGGGACAACAAACAGATCCAGAGAGAGAGAGAGAGAGAGAGGGGGACAAACATATCCAGAGAGAGAGGGAGAGGGACAACAAACAGATCCAGAGAGAGAGAGGGAGGGACAACAAACAGATCCAGAGAGAGAGAGAGAGAGAGGGACAACAAACAGATCCAGAGAGAGAGAGAGAGAGAGAGGGACAACAAACAGATCCAGAGAGAGAGGGACAACAAACAGATCCAGAAAGAGAGGGAGGGACAACAAACAGATCCAGAGAGAGAGAGAGAGGGACAACAAACAGATCCAGAGAGAGAGAGAGGGAGGGACAACAAACAGATCCAGAGAGAGAGAGAGGGAGGGAGGGACAAGAAACAGATCCAGAGAGAGAGAGAGAGGGACAACAAACAGATCCAGAGAGAAAGAGAGAGGGACAACAAACAGATCCAGAGAGAGAGAGAGAGGGACAACAAAACAGATCCAGAGAGAGAGCGTGAGGGACAACAAACAGATCCAGAGAGAGAGAGGGAGGGACAACAAACAGATTCAGAGAGAGAGAGAGAGGGACAACAAACAGATCCAGAGAGAGAGAGAGGGGGACAACAAACAGATCCAGAGAGAGAGAGAGGGAGGGAGGGACAAGAAACAGATCCAGAGAGAGAGAGAGAGGGACAACAAACAGATCCAGAGAGAGAGAGAGAGAGGGACAACAAACAGATCCAGAGAGAGAGCGGGAGGGACAACAAACAGATCCAGAGAGAGAGAGGGAGGGACAACAAACAGATTCAGAGAGAGAGAGAGGGACAACAAACAGATCCAGAGAGAGAGAGAGGGGGACAACAAACAGATCCAGAGAGAGAGGGAGGGACAACAAACAGATCCAGAGAGAGAGAGGGAGGGACAACAGATTCAGAGAGAGAGAGAGAGAGGGACAACAAACAGATCCAGAGAGAGAGAGAGGGGGACAACAAACAGATCCAGAGAGAGAGAGGGAGGGACAACAAACAGATCCAGAGAGAGAGCGGGGGGACAACAAACAGATCCAGAGAGAGAGGGAGGGACAACAAACAGATTCAGAGAGAGAGAGAGAGGGACAACAAACAGATCCAGAGAGAGAGAGAGGGGGACAACAACCAGATCCAGAGAGAGAGACAACAAACAGATCCAGAGAGAGAGGGACAACAAACAGATCCAGAGAGCGAGGGAGAGGGACAACAAAGAGATCCAGAGAGAGAGAGAGAGGGAGGGGGACAACAAACATATCCAGAGAGAGAGGGAGAGGGACAACAAACAGATCCAGAGAGAGAGGGGGAGGGACAACAAACAGATCCAGAGAGAGAGAGAGAGAGAGGGAGGGACAACAAACAGATCCAGAGAGAGAGGGAGAGGGATAACAAACAGATCCAGAGAGAGAGGGAGAGGGACAACAAAACAGATCCAGAGAGAGAGGGAGAGGGACAACAAAACAGATCCAGAGAGAGAGGGAGAGGGACAACAAAACAGATCCAGAGAGAGAGAGAGAGAGAGGGACAACAAACAGATCCAGAGAGAGAGAGGGAGGGACAACAAACAGATCCAGAGAGAGAGGGGGAGGGACAACAAACAGATCCAGAGAGAGAGGGGGAGACAACAAACAGATCCAGAGAGAGAGAGAGGGACAACAAACAGATCCAGAGAGAGAGGGAGGGACAACAAACAGATCCAGAGAGAGAGGGAGGGACAACAAACAGATCCAGGGAGAAAGGGAGGGACAACAAACAGATCCAGAGAGAGGGAGGGACAACAAGCAGATCCAGAGAGAGAGGGAGGGACAACAAACAGATCCAAAGAGAGAGAGAGAGGGACAACAAACAGATCCAGAGAGGGAGAGACAGGGACAACAAACAGATCCAGAGAGCGAGGGACAACAAACAGATCCAGAGAGAGAGGGACAACAAACAGATCCAGAGAGAGAGGGACAACAAACAGATCCAGAGAGCGAGGGACAACAAACAGATCCAGAGAGAGAGGGACAACAAACAGATCCAGAGAAAGAGGGACAACAAACAGATCCAGAGAGCGAGGGACAACAAACAGATCCAGAGAGAGAGAGGGACAACAAACAGATCCAGAGAGAGAGAGGGACAACAAACAGATCCAGAGAAAGAGGGACAACAAACAGATCCAGAGAGCGAGGGACAACAAACAGATCCAGAGAGAGCGAGGGACAACAAACAGATCCAGAGAGAGAGGGACAACAAACAGATCCAGAGAGCGAGGGACAACAAACAGATCCAGAGAGCGAGGGACAACAAACAGATCCAGAGAGAGAGGGACAACAAACAGATCCAGAGAGAGAGGGACAACAAACAGATCCAGAGAGAGAGGGACAACAAACAGATCCAGAGAAAGAGGGACAACAAACAGATCCAGAGAAAGAGGGACAACAAACAGATCCAGAGAAAGAAAGTAATCAAGCCGCTGCAGCAACTCCTTCCAGAAATGAGAGCGATTTAGGTGACACTGGGTCCAGACAAGTGAAGCTGAAGTTTTGGTACACAGAAAAGTGCATTTCAGCACTGCTGGTTTGAAATATACAAAATTGGGTAGCGTACTCTGTCCACAAAAACACATCTTTCTGCTTTCTATTTTCTTCGGTAAACATGAGATGGCACAAATACACAGAGACAGTGTTGTGGCATGGCAAAGCTACCAGGTAACTAGCAAAGGTACAATTATCCATCAAATGTGATGTCTCGCTCTCCAGAATCTCAGAATGACTAGATCGAATGCTGTGCTCTAGAGATTACAGACACCATAGTCTATGAGATGTCAAAGTCTGGAATGTATACCATTATGGCAGATGGGGCCTGGGATGAGCAGTCTGAACAGTTGGCTCTGTGTGTAAGGTATGTGACAGAGAGGACAGTTAAGGAGCGTTTACTAGCACTAGCAGAAATCAAGCCATTTGATGCAGCTCCAAATGAGTCGGGTAGCAGGCCTAAAGTGCGTTGCACAGACCTATGATGGTGCAACTGTCATGAATGGATCCAAAAGGACGTGTGCAGCACATTTCAGAGTGCTGCATCCGGAGGCAATTTATGTACATTGCTATGCTCATGAGCTTAGTTTGGTGTTGTGTCATACTTGCAGGGCTATTCCGGAGGCTGCTGAGTTTTTCAATTTCTTGGAGAATGTGTATTCATTTTTTAGTACATCCCTAGTTAACCACCACAAGTTCAAAGAAGCTCAGTCCAAGCTGGCAATAGCATCAGCTGAACTTGTACAACTCTCAAACACTCACTGGGGATGCCAGCTGTGGTAAAGAAATGCAGTCCTGGACACTAACTGCTATTGTTGATTGTCTATCTGCCATTGGATCCCCCATGGCTGTTGGTCTGAGAGCAAAGCTTCATCAGTTCTCCACCATGTATTTGCTACTGATGTTTCAGTCTCAGTTTCTTTCTGTAACTGAGGGACAACACAAGTTCCTCCAGAAAGACACTGCAGACCTGGCAGAAGCTTGTTTCAGCAAACAAGCTGTATGTGACAGACTGATAGGCAAACGCACAAATGCATTTGCCACAGAACTTTATGACAGAACCAAAGCACTCTGTGAAATTCACAATATTCCAGAGGCAGATGTAGCAAGAAAGCACAAACAAAAGGAACATTTTGTTGTGGAGACCTCCTTGGGTTTAGGCACAGAATTGTCATGTTCCCAAACAATGAAAACAGAGTTGTTGCTCCCCTGCTTGGACAGGGTGGTTTGTGAGCTTGACCAGCGATTCTCGACTGTAGATGCAGGTCTTCTCAAAGGCATACAGGCATGCAGCCCCAACTCAAAACACTTCCTAGATACATCATGCTTAACTGAGTTTGCCAAGCACTACACTATTGATGTTAAAAACAGAAGAAATGTTGGTGGCCAGAAACTTTCTTGCCCGGAAAAGAGAGGCTGGACATCCTCCCAAAGATATGCTTGCTGTGCATAACCTCCTGGATGATGATATGTTTCCTTCTCTGAAGGAAATTATTCAGGATGCCCTCACAATTCCTGTGAGCAGCTGCTCCTGTGAAAGGTCCTTTAGTGCACTGCGCCGGCTCCACTCCTGATTGCGTAAGACAATGGGTCTGAAAAGGCTTGCAGCCATGTCCATTGAGGATGAAGTGCTTGGGACACTAAGCGACAATAGTGTTATTGACCTGCATATCACTCACAGTATTCTGGCTACATAGTACAGCCATTTTTGTGCCTTTTGTTGGTGTTGGATGGACGCAGGGTTTTGAAAAATTCTAAATATGCTGTGTCCGTCTCGCAATAGAGCCTTCAACCGCAAGGGGGCGTTGCGTATGGCATATTGCAGGTAAAGTTAGCTAAGAAAAGTGGATTAAGAGATGGCAGCAACAGCAAGCTGGTGTTCGGTCCCTGGCTTCACTTTATACACGAAATAGGGAAGCCGGCACCAAATTTGACCGTTTTCAGATAAAAGATACAGAGAGATTGTCGAAGATTGTTTGGTAACAATTGGATGCAGTAAATATGATGTAAATACTTCTGCAGCCACCCTCGCATCGCTGCATGTGTACAGCAAGCACTTCAGCCACGATGTATATGAACGAGATATTTTTTTTTTTTATTTTACCTTTATTTAACCAGGCAAGTCAGTTAAGAACAAATTCTTATTTTCAATGACGGCCTGGGAACAGTGGGTTAACTGCCTGTTCAGGGGCAGAACGACAGATTTGTACCTTGTCAGCTCGGGGGTTTGAACTCACAACCTTCCGGTTACTAGTCCAACGCTCTAACCACTAGGCTACCCTGCCGCCCCATATGAAATCTGAAGTGATGGGGAGAGAAAACCAAAGGACACAGCTGTTGCTACTGTAATTCCATGAACTGGATCTGGCCGGGGACCCGCTCATTATCAAAACACAACTCAAGTGAGATAAAAAAATAAGAGTTATACTATGACTTTTGGCAATGCACGGCTTGACGAACCAAGTCTTGGGCCCTGGGAAGGAACATTTAAAAAAAAGACCCATCTCTTATGAAAATGTTGCTGCTTTAAAGCTAATATCCTGCAATTCTACACATTTTGCCATGAGGACAGAGATAAACCTTTGCAGTTTTAAAACTTAAATTACAGTGCAATTATGTTAAAAGAAATGCAATTTTTGGGGGAATAGAAGAAGTATTGAGTTGAAAAGTGTATAAAATCAGTATAGTACTGTGGATCCCATATCCCTGTGAGCCTCCCATGCCCATGTTGCCCAGGGTTAAGAACATACATTTTAGAATTACATTGTATTGTATTACACCATCAACTTTCTCCATGGGGAAGGCCTGCCTGCTCAAAGACCTCTCCTTCACGGTTGACAACTCCAGTGTCGCCCTCCCATTGTGTAAAGAACCTTAGCGTGACCCTGCACAACACCCTGTCGTTCTCTGCAAACATCAAAGCAGTGACCAGCTCCTGCAGGTTTTATCTCTACAACATCCGTAGAGTATGACCCTACCTCACACAGGAAGCTGCGCAGATCCTAATCCAGGCACTTGTCATCTCCAGCCAGGACTACTGCAACTCGCTGTTGGCTGGGCTACCCTGCTTGTGCCATCAAACCCCTGCAACTTAACCAGGCGGGATTTCAAACTTCCCATGTTCTCTCATGTCACGTAACTTTATTCCATCTTGCATTGCGTTAGTGAACTCTAACTCCACTTGCTACACATTGAGCCTCTTTGCCACTTTGATTGGCCAACATATTTTTTATTTCACCTTTATTTAACCAGGTAGGCTAGTTGAGAACAAGTTCTCATTTACAACTGCGACCTGGCCAAGATAAAGCATAGCAGTGTGAACAGATAACACAGAGTTAAACAATAAACAAGTCAATAACACAGTAGAAAAAAACATGTTTAAAAAAAATAATTAAGCTACACACGTGAAGGCTACTGGTTGGGGCTACCATTGAAAAGTTTGTTTTGTTAAATAATGTATCCTTGTATGTAAATGGATGTTTTAACTCAGAAGAAGCCTTTTTAAAGTTAAAATAGGCCTATCATTTTATTTTTTAGCAAATATTAATACTCGCACAAGTATTTGAATACTAACGTCCGTTTGAATATTCAAATAACCGTGCACATCCCTAGCAGTCGGCATTCACATCCCAGTTGTTGGCTTTATGCATTCATTAATATTAATGAATGATTAGCATCGGGCTATTAAATATATCATCATGCCTACTGGGAGAGGCCTCATATTAGTCTCTAGTGCTCAAAAATAAGAATACAATTAATTTCTCATTCTATCTACATTTGAACCTCACCAGAGTGTGTATTACATCATTTTGGGAAGAACCTTCACAGTCAGCTTACTACATGCTAGACTCTAGGGTTCAAAACACAATAAATCGATACAAAAAAATTCAGTCAGTGCCTTTACATTTTGTACCTCAACATATTCTGTATTTACGTCAATTTGGGAATAGCCCAACAATGACAGCGTTCTTCCTTTTACACAGTGGATGCTTTTAAGCAAAAACCACAATGTGTTTCTGTCACGGCTGTTGAAGGAGGAAGAGGACCAAGGTGCAGCGTGGGGAGCGTACATGGTCTTTTTATTAGACAAGACGCCGAACAAAACAATAAACACTACAAAACAAACCGTGATGCTAAAGGCTATGTGCCATAAACAAAGTCAACTTCCCACAAAGACAGGTAGGAACAGGGCTACCTAAGTATGGTTCTCAATCAGAGACAACGATAGACAGCTGTCCCTGATTGAGAACCCTACCTGGCCAAAACATAGAAATACAAATAATAGAACATAGAATACCCACCCCAAATCACACCCTGACCAAACCAAATAGAGACATAAAAAGGATCTCTAAGGTCAGGGCGTGACAGTTTCGTATGTTTTTGTTGATAGATGTAAATCAACTCACTGAAGGGACATTGACAGTGTAAAGCTATTTCCAGGGCGTTGTTAGCCTGCTGGTTAGGTGTCCATTTCTCTAAAAGTTTGTCCACACTACCGGATTATGAAAAAAGCAGGGGACAGATCAAAGTGAAAACCCAGCATGCACTGACACTGAACTGTTTTGTTGGAGTGGCGTATCAGGGAGCTTTTGAGAAATTCTCCTTTGAAACAGCTTCTTTGTGGGTCACAAACCAGAGCCATGAACAAAACACATGCATTTCAAAAGGCTGGACCATCAATTAAATCAATTCCTCACAGGATCAGTAACCATCTCTACGCCAAATGATGTCAGGAACACAGTGCTAAATGTTCAAGAAGCCATCCAAAAGCATTCTAAGCAGTATTTTTCAAATAAAAGCTTGTGTGCATCTTCAGCCTTTTCCCCCAGTATTTTTCTTTGAGTGTGATCAGAAGAGCATCTGCTCTATGGATTTCAATTCCACATATCTTATAGCAACAGGAGTCCAGGAATAAGAAGTTGTTGGTACTTAATCCTCCTGAGTAAAAAAACATTCATATGAACAATTTTCAGATGAACAATTTTCATATGAAACGTCTGAGTCAGAGAGAGGATGAGAAGAAAGAATGAGAAGAGGCTAAGGATGAACCGTTCTAGAAAGTGGGGAATCATACAGACATCCAGAAAGTATTCATACCACTTGACTCATTCCACATTTTGTTGTGTTACAGGCCGAATTCCAAAATGGATTAAATTGTTTTTTCTCACCCATCTACACACACTACCCCATAATGAAATGTGTGCAAATGTATTGAAAATTAAATACAAAAATCAAATTTACATAAGTATTCACAACCCTGAGTCTTTACTTTGTAGAAGCACTTTTTGGCTAAGTCTAAGAGAGTTCCACACTTGGATTGTGCAACATTTGCCCATTATTCTTTTGAAAATTCTTCAAGCTCTGCCAAATTGGTTGTTGATCATCGCTAGAGAACCATTTTCAGATCTGGCCATAGATTTTCAAGTAGGGAGAGGGGTGGTCAACTGTGCTCGTAATTGATTTAGGCTTGTCCAAAATTGTTTATTTGGGGTATCAGGTTGATTGTGGAGGTCTGCACACAAAATAATTTAAGGTAATTTACTCTACAAATGCATTGAGATACCGATCTGTCATTAACATGCCTCTCGCGACAAAAGCTCCAGCTGAAATGTCATTGCCAGAGTCCATAAATAAAATTGTGTAATGAAGCATGTGGAACTATATGAAGCAATGGACTAAAGCCATTGTTTTACAAGTTGGATTGTACAACACTGAATGAAGGTTTGAAAGGATGAAGTGTCTGGTTTTGTGTTTATTTTGTCTACAACCCAGAATGAAGGGTTTGAAAATGTCTGTGGTTTTATGCGTTGATTTTGTTTACTTACTCCTTTGATAGTTTAAAGTAATAACCAAATGAATGAAATGTAATGATAATTATCACAGAGTGAGTGATAAGAGGGAATGTGATGGAACATTTTATGTTTGTGCTTTTCTAATAACCAATTTCTGTGTTCATGCAAGTGACTGAACGTGCCTGGGAGCAATCCTCCCTATCAGTGAGGTATTGGTCGGTCACATACATGAACCAAACATTAATAATGAATTAATTATGAATAAGCTAAATCATGCAAATATAACTTGTCTGTGTAAGCAGTATATAAGAGACCTAAATGAGACTGCCCCAGTGGAACTCACTTCAGACCGGTACTTTATGCATCTAAGTTTGACTATGACCTCTCCGGCATGCTGTTAATAAACAAGGACTCATTTAAGATTGAAGTGTCCCTGTATAGAATCCAGTGCAATTTATGTGACTTGTTAAGAACATTTTTACTCCTGAACTTATTTAGGCTTGCCATAAAAGGGGTTGAATACTTAGACATTTCAGCTTTTCATAAATGTGTAAAAATGTGAAAAAACATAATACTACCTTGACATTATTATTGTGTGTAGGCCATTTCAAAAACATCTAAATGTAATCAATTTTATATTCAGGCTGCAACACAACAAATGTGGAAAAAGTGAAGGGATGTGAATACTTTCTGAAGGCATTGTAACGTGAACTAACTCACTTTTGTACATCGCGCTGGTCCGTACAATTGACCTTCTTTTAGCGCCCCAAAAATGTAATACTTCCAGATCAAGTGTAACATCAATACCATTGTAAAGCACAATTTCTTCCCTTTCCAATAAAATCAATGACAAGACCTTCATGATGTCCATCTCTGCATGATTCAAGAAGGCAATGAGCTCTGTCTGGTCTTTAAAAAAATTGCCGGTGAGGAAGTGAAACCTATTGCGTGATAGCGAGAAGGAGAGATGTCGTGTGGGGAAATGGCTTTTTCACTCGATCTGTCCAACTTATCACCTTATCGCCTCTAAAATGTCAATGAAACACTATAAAGAGTTTATATAATGTGTCATTACATACCTATTTGAAGGTTTGTGTCGAATTTGAATGTTTTTTTGGGGGGCGGTGCTAAAGTGACCTTCAGAAGTAAACAGCGGCTTTTGAGAGTCATAATAGCTTGCAGTGATGACACAAAAAATGACTAGGTATCCCCCCCTTACCCCCGTCACTGTCCTTTTCTTGTTTTAAACAGCGAGAGAAGTGCTACACCTGGTGGAAAGAGGCTGTAAGACAGAATTAGTTGCTTTATGCGTGCTGTACGTTAAGCCATGACACGTCATGATGTAACGTACAGCATTGAAGGGGTCAGTTTTCACAACTTTTCTGCAATAGTATAGAGCCATTACCATATCAATCAACGCTTGAATAGAAATGTAGTTCACACCCCAGATTTTGATGTCAACACAGTCACTACAGTCCCATTAGTTTTCTTTGCAGCCTCGTTTGAATGTTGCGGTTGCGCACATTTGTACAGAATGGGGTTAGCGTACGTTAGATGAGTATAACACTAAGAAGCTCATCTCCACATGATGAATCTGCTTGCTCAGGCTTCCTGGAGGCACACCAGACATGTAACTGTGAGTAATCACTGAGCATCATCAAGTACAAGGTTGACTGCCAAGATAAACCAGCAAATGGTAACTCTGCAAATGGACGTCCGATGAACATGACATGTGAAACTGACATACAAGTGTCAACACGTGGACTACCAAAAGAAAACTGCGTGAATTTGTGGGTTCAAGTTGTAGAGTTAGAATTTATATGAAGAATCTGGAGGCGAATATCACTTTTAGTTGACTTTCATGAAACAAACATAGCTGGCAACATAACACCTGAGACTGTCTTCACTGGACTTGATACTTTTAATTTGACCTTTATTTAACTAGGCAAGTCAGTTAAAAACAAATTTGTATATACAATGACAGCCGACCGGGGAACAGTGGGTTAACTGCCTTGTTCAGGGGCAGAACGACAGATTTTTACCTTGCCAGCTCGGGGATTCGAGCCAGCAGCAATTCGGTTACTGGCCCAACGCTCTAACCACTAGGCTACCTGCCGCCCCAATACTTGAAGGGTGCATGGGAACTGACTTACCTAATCACCATTTATGACATCATGAATATACTCCCTATAATAAAATTGTTCCAATACAACACATCACCCTTTGCATCTTTTAAAATGTACAGTATCAGTCAAAAGTTTGGACACGCCTACTCATTCAAGGGTTTCCTTTATTTGTACTATTTTCTACATTGTAGAATAATAGTGAAGGCATCAAACTATGAAATAACACACCAAATCATGTAGTAACCCCCCAAAAAAGTGTTAAAATCTAAATATATTTTAGATTTGAGATTCTTCATAGTAGCCACCCTTTGCCTTGATGACAGCTTTGAACACTCTTTGCATTCTCTCAACCAGCTTCATGTCGTATTCACCTGGAATGCATTTCAATTAACAGGTGTGCCTTGTTAAAAGTTACATTTTTAAAAATGTATTTCCTTCTTAATGCGTTTGAGACAATCAGAATATGGTCTTTTTATCAAATAGGGCCAAGTCCATTTTATGGAAAGAACAGCTCAAATAAGCAAAGACAAACGACAGAAGTTCAGTCAATCCTGAACATTTCAAGAACTTTTAACTTTCAAGTGCTTTTGAAAAACCATCAAGCACCATGTTGAAACTGCTTTCATGTGGACTGCCACAGGAAAGGAAGACCCAGAGTTCTCTGCTGCAGAGGACAAGTTCACTAGAGTTAACTGCACCTCACATTGCAGCCCAAATAAATGCTTCACGGAGTTCAAGTAACAGACACATTTCAACATCAACTGTTTAGAGGAGACTGCGTGAAATCAGGCCTTCATGGTCGAATTGCTGCAAAGAAACCTATACTAAAAGGACACCAATAAGAAGAGACTTGCTTAGGTCAAGAAACACGAGAAATGGACATTAGACCAGTGGAAATCTGTCCTTTGGTTTGATGAGTCCAAATTTGAGATTTTTGGTTCCAACCGCTGTGTCTTTGTGAGACACAGAGTAGGTGAATGGATGATCTCCGCATGTGTAGTTCCGACCGTGAAGCATCGAGGAGGAGGTGTGATGGTGCTTTGCTGGTGACACTGTCTGTGATTTATTTAGAATTCAAGGCACACTTAACCATCATGGCTAACAAAGAATTCTGGAGCGGAACACCATCCCATCTGGTTTGCGCTGTTGGGTTCTGAAAATATGAAACATACTTATTCATGTCACTGAGGGAGAGAGAGGAATGTATAATGTTTATATTCTGTCTGGATATGTTATTTGTTAGCTATCAGGGATCCGATGGGAGGAAAAGTTAGTCAACATGACAGCCGTAAGTTGGGGAGGAGTGAGCACTTTGGGGCAGAGGTCAGGTCAGGTCTGTCTAGCAACAGAGATGCATTGGCTGTTCAGATGTGTAAGAGGAGACTTAGCATAGGAGAAAGGGTTAAATATCAGTGCTTAAATATCAGCGCGCACACAGAAAGAAAAATATACTACATGACCAAAAGTATGGGGACACCTGCTCGTCGAACATCTCATTTCAAAATCATGGGCATTAATACGGAGTTGGTCCCCCCCCTCAAATCAAATCTTACTGGTCACATACACATGGTTAGCAGATGTGAGTGTAGCAAAATGCTTGTGCTTCTAGTTCCAACAGTGCAGTAATATCTAACAAGTAATCTAACAATTCCCAACAACTATCTAATACACACATATCTAACAATTCCCCAACAACTACCTAATACACACAAATCTAATGAATGAGAATATGAGAATACGTACATATAAGTATATGGATGAGCGATGGCCGAGCGGCATAGGCAAGGTGCAATAGATGGTATAAAATACAGTATGTACATGTGATATGAGTAATGTAAGATATGTAAACATTATTAAAGTGGCATTATTTAAAGTGGCGTTGTTTAAAGTGACTAGTGATCCATTTATTAAAGTGTCCAGTGATTGGGTCTCAATGTAGGCAGCAGCTTCTCTGAGTCAGTGATTGTTGTTTAGCAGTCTGATGGCCTTGAGATAGACTGAAAAACAGCTTCTCTCGGTCCCATCTTTGATGCACCTGTACTGACCTCACCTTCTGGATGATAGCGGTGTGAACAGGCAGTGGCTCGGGTGGTTGTTGTCCTTGATGATTTTTGTCCTTGATGATCTTTTTGGCCTTCCTGTGACATCGAAGTGTAGGTGTCATGGAGGGCAGGTACTTTGCCCCGGTGATGTGTTGTGCAGACCGCACCATCCTCTGGAGAGCCTTGCGGTCGAGGGCAGTGCACGATCATCTCCTTTGTTTTGTTGACGTTGAGGGAGAGTTTGTTTTCCTGACACCACACTCCGAGTGCCCTCACCTCCTCCCTGTAGGTTGTCTCGTCATTGTTGGTGATCAAGCCAACTACTGGTGTGTCGTCTGTAAACGTGATGATTAAGTTGGAGGCGTGCATGGCCACACAGTCGTGGGTGAACAGGGAGTACAGGAGAAGGCTGAGCACACACCCTTGTGGGGCCCCAGTGTTGAGGATCAGCAAAGTGGAGATGTTGTTTCCTATTCTCACCACCTGGGGGTGGCCCGTCAGAAAGTCCAGGACCCAGTTACACAGGGAGGGGTTGAGACCCAGGGCCTCCAGCTTGATGATGAGCTTGGATGGTACTATGGTGTTGAATGCTGAGCTGTAGTCAATGAACAGTATTCTTACATAGCTATTATTTTTGTCCAGATGGGATAGGGCAGTGTGCAGTGCGATGGCGACTGCATCATCTGTGGACCTGTTGGGGCGGTATGCAAACTGAAGTGGGTCTAGGGTTGCCGGTAAGGTGGCAGTGATATGATCCTTGACTAGCCTCTCAAAGCACTTCACAATGACAGAAGTGAGTGCTACAGGGTGGTAGTCATTTTGTTCAGTTATCTTTGCCTTCTTGAGTACAGAAACAATGGTAACCATCTTGAAGCATATGGGGACAACAGACTGGGATAAGGGAGCGATAACAGCCTCCACTCTCCTGGGAAGGATTTCTAGTAGATGTTGAAACATTGCTGCGGGGCTTCCATTCAGCCATAAGACCATTAGTGTGGTTGGGCACTGATGTCGGGCAATTAGGCCTGACTCGCAGTCGGCGTTCCAATTCATCCCGAAGGTGTTTGATGGGGTTGTGGTCAGGGCTCTTGTGCAGGCTAGTCAAGTTCTTCCACACCGATCATGACAAACCATTTCTGTATGGACCTCGCTTTATGCACGGGGGCATTGTCATGCTGAAACAGGAAAGGGCCTTCCCCAAACTGTTGCCACAAAGTTGGAAGTGCAGAATTATCTAGAATGTTGTAGAGTTAAGGTTTCCCTTCACTGGAATTAAGGGGCCTAGCCCCAACCATGAAAAACAGCCCCAGACCATTATTCCTCCTCCACTACTGTTGGCACTATGCATTGGGGCAGGTAGCATTCTCCTGGCATCCGCCAAACCCAGAGTCGTCCATTGGACAGTCAGATGGTGAAGTGTGATTCACTGCTCGTGATCCACTGCTCCAGACTCCAATGGCCATGAGCTTTACACCACTCCAGCCAACGCTTGGCAATGCGCATGTTGATCTTAGGCTTTTGTGCAGCTGTTTCGGCCATGGAAACCCATTTCATGAAGCTCACGACTTACAGTCCTTGTGCTGACGTTGCTTCGAGAGGTAGTTTGGAACTTGGTTTTGAGTGTTGCAAACGAGGACAAACGATTTTTAAGCACTACACGCTTTAGCAGTCCCATTCTGTGAGCTTGTGTGGCCTACCACTTCACGGCTGAGCAGTTGTTCCTCCCAGACGTTTCCCATTGAAAATAACAGCACTTACAGTTGACTAGGGAAGCTCTAGCAGAGCAGAAATTTTACGAATTGACTTGCTGGAAAGGTGGTCTCCTATGACTGTGCCTCGTCAGCAACGGGTGTGATTGAAATAGACAAATCCACTAATTTGAAGGGTGGAATACACTATATATACAAAAGTATGTGGACACAACTACCGGGGAGTTTTGCTTGTTGAGTTCACATATGTCAGCTGCTACTCCTTCCTATGGGCGACTGGGGAGTGGAGATCAGAAGATCCCTCCTCTGAATAGGTTTGGACACCTGACTGACTACTTCCTGGATGTGTTTACTTATTCCAGGCAACCACACACCACTATCTAGCTCGCTCCCAGCACTTCAAAACACCCTAACATCCGTCATGTATGCGCTCTAACATCTAATTTCTCATGTTTTGTGGCACTACTATTCTATTACCATACAACACTAGTCCTTGTGAGGTTGAGAGGTGCTGTCGGCAGGTGTAGTAGGCTTTTAACTTGTCTGGCATACCTAGGCCATCTTGTTGTCACAGTGTTTCACCATCTGCAGCTCTGCTTCTTGACGACGTCAAACACGGTGGGTGAGATAGCATGCGGATCATAAAGCATGGCCTCATAGGCCTCGATTATACTGGTCAGCTCTGCAATCTTTTATGTAACAGCTGCCTGCGGATGTCTGGAACGGGTGTAGGGTTCTAACGCATCATGCACATCAACAGTCTCTGGCGCCTCAAAGGCACTAAGTCAAGGTCTTTGCAGTGGAATGAGAGGTCTGGAATATCACAGTGTGAATGCATCTAGGCCATACATATGCCTGGTAAACTTCTCACATGCCCAGACTGCTGCGAGACACTACTTTTCCATCTGTGCATAGCGCTTCTCTGCATCAGTGAGAGTCCTGGAGCAATAAGCTACTAACTGTCCATCGTATTTCTGTAGTAGGAGCCCGCCTAACCCAGAACTACTGGCATCTGCACTGACTATGATAGGCTTTGTCATGTCATAAAATGCCAGAATAGGATGAGTTGCTTTAACTTCCTAAAGGCCTCCTCCTGCACTGCAGCATCACTCTTGAGCAACTCGTTGAGTGGTTTGGTGACATCAGCTAGACCCGGTAGGTACCTGCCTAGGTAGAGGATCATACCCAGGACACTGCTCAGATCAGTCAAGTTGCTTGCCGGCTCCGGCTGGGTGACGGGCTGGATCTTGGCATCATCAGGAAGAATGCCATTCTCGTCAAAGCAATGTCATATGTAGTTGAGACGTTTCTGTCGCAGTAGATGTTTGTCTGGGTTGAGCTTCAAACCTGCATCCTCCAGTGTGTATAGGAGTCTCACATCATCCTCTGGTGTGTGAGTAAATAAGGATCTCATCCATGTAAATGGCCACGCCCTCTTAGTCCTTCAGGAGCCCTGTCATCTCATGCTGGAAGATTTCTGGGGCACTAGTGATTCCAAATGGAAGTCTTCTGAAATAGTATCTTCCAAAAGACATTATGAATATGTTAAGCCTGACACGCTCGCTCTCTAGTGGAATCTGCCAGAAGCCACTTCCTGCATTTAAAAGAGAAAACACCTTGGCACCAGCCAGCTTTGGCAGGATATTTAGGTAGAATGTGTGACTCTCTTTTTACTGATTAGTTTAACATTCTCAGATCAGCACATAACCTCATCTGATTTTTGTTCTTCTTGGGCACCAGGACCATAGGAGCACACCGTGTATGCTCCATGATCACGCCACTCGCCACCATGCGGTCAAACTCCTTTTTCGCCTTGGGGGAGCATGGGCAGTGACACGCGTCTGGAAGGGTTTACACTGTAGGGTACCCCATCATTTTTTTTTTGATTGGTTTTATCTTCAGCTTGCTCAGGTCTTCAGGATTAGCACTCGAGCTCCTCTGTGCTTTTGACCTCTTCTATTGTCTTTATCACATACACTTTGAACCTAAAATGGCTGTCCTTTCCAAATAGTTGTAACTGTAAAGTGACTCATACAGTTCAGTTTACTCCCTGGGCTGTCTAGTTATTGTGCTCTTCAGTGGTGGCATGTTTTTTTAGTCTGCTATAAGTATTTTCTGATATGACAATTGTATCTGCCCTCGTGTCAACCTAAAGGTCTATTGCAGTACATTTTATTGGCAGTTTCCACTGTCCATGCATTGTTTGAGTCACCAACATCTGACTTCTCCCAGGAAATAGAACTCATCCTTTTCTCCTCCCTCGTTGGCTGCAGTAACCTCTGACCACACAGGAGCGACAAACAACCGCAAAATGCGCCGGCAACGCTATAATAAAATAGTTCCAATACAACACAAGGCCATAGTGGCGAAATAATTACAATTTAGCATTAACACTGGAGTGATAGATGTGCAGATGATGATTTGCAAGATGATACTGGGGTGCAAAAAGAGCAAAAAAAAATAATAAATATGGGGATGAGGTAGTTAGGTGGGCCATTTACAGATGGGCTGTGTACAGGGTGCAGTGATCGCTAAGCTGCTCTGACAGATGATGCTTAAAGTTAGTGAGGGAGATATGAGTCTCCAGCTTCGGTGATTTTTGCAATTCGTTCCAGTCATTGGCAGCAGAGAACTGGAAGGAAAGGCGGCCAAAGGAGGAGTTGACTTTGGGGATGACCAGTGAAATATACCTGCTGGAGCGCTTGCTACGGGTGGATGTTGCTATGGTGACCAGTGAGCTGAGTTAAGGTGGGGCTTTACCTAGCAAAGACTTATAGATGACCTGGAGCCAGTGGGTTTGGCGACGAATATGAAGCGGGGGCCAGCCAACGAGAGCATATAGGTTGCAGTGGTGGGTAGTATATGGGGCTTTGGTGACAAAATGGATGGCACTGTGATAGACTACATCTAATTTGAAGGGTAGAGTGTTGGAGGCTATTTTATAAATTATATCGCCGAAGTCAAGGATCAGTAGGAGAGTCAGTTTTACGAGGGCATGTTTAGCAGCACGAGTGAAGGAGGCTGTGTTGTAAAATAGGAAGCCGATTCTAGATTTAATTTTGGATTGGAGATGCTTAATGTGAGTCTGGAAGGAGTCTAACCAGACACCTAGGTATTTGTAGTTGTCCACATATTCTAAGTCAGAACCGTCCAGAGTAGTGATGCTGGACGGGTGGGTAGGTATGGGCAGCGATCGGTTGAAGATCATGCATTTAGTTTAGCTTGCATTTAAGAGCAGTTGGAGGCCATGGAAGGAGAGTTGTATGGCATTGAAGCTTGTCTGGAGGTTAGTTAACACAGTGTCCAAAGAAGTATACAGAATGGTGTCGTCTGCGTAGAGGTGGATCAGAGAATCACCAGCAGCAGCGACATCATTGATGTATACAGATAAAATAGTCGGCCCGAGAATTGAACCCTGTGGCACCCCCCATAGAGATTGCCAGAGGTCCGGACAACAGGCTCTCCGATTTGACACACTGAACTCTATATGAGAAGTAGTTGGTGAACAGGCGAGGCAGTCATTGGAGAAACCAAGGCTGTTGAGTCTGCCGATAAGAATGCAGTGATTGACAGAGTCGAAAGCCTTGGCCAGGTCGATGAAGACGGCTGCACAGTACTGTCTTTTATCAATGTCGGATATGATATAATTTAGGACCATGAGCGTGGCTGAGGTGCACCCATGACCAGCTCGGAAACCAGACTGCATAGTGGAAAAGGTACGGTGGAATTCAAAATGGTCAGTGATCTGTTTATTAACTTGGCTTTCAAATACTGAAAGGCAGGGCAGGATGGATATAGGTCAATAACAGTTTAGCACCTCTGACAAGAGTGTCGGCAGTACATTTTTTGCTGTTAACATAGAACAGATCTTCCACCGTCAGCCTCGTTAAAATCCTCCAGACCCCAAAATGTCAGTACCGTTATTTTTGCCTGCTTAAAATTTGTAGCTAGATAGCTAATTAGCCAGATGCGCTAGTGTGGTTGCTAGCTAGCTAGAATTTGTAGTAAGCCCTTGTTGATACTAGCCAGAAGGCCACAACTAGCTTAGCGAGTAACATTATAATTAAATCAGTATGGATATGTTTTTGAATGAAGCAGCTGCCTGTTAGCTGACGAGAGTCAGACACCCAGGTAAATAGCTAGCTACCTATTTTGTGTTAATTCCCATGAGTCTATGCCGTTGGGTGTGACATATGGAATTGTTTTTAGATGGTCATACCATGATTAATTTAGCTATTTGATTTAGAATTTTAGGACCCATTTAAGTGTTCTCCCCAAAAATATATACATTTGATATATTGAATTTGGCCTTTACTACTACAGCCCGTAGACCCACATTGAATAACACATTCATAAAATGGCAAAAAAAAAGACAGTAGGAAAAAAAAGTCATAAGGAAAAAGGTGGTGGATTACACCGGGAAAAGTGCCGCTTTTTTCCTTTTGACCTCACGCAGACAGTAGTGCTCTTTGATTGGCTTTGCTGGCCACCGACAGGCAGACGATTCTACATTTTGAAACGTTTGGTTCGTTTGTACTCGGTCAGTACGCAGCAAGTGGTGTCTTTTGTTCTAGCAAGAGAAGGAATTACCTCCTACTGTGCTAAGTACCTATCGGCAGTCAGTGTGACCCCTCACAGTTGTGTTCATGTTTGCCTGGTTTTGATTGCCTGTGGCGATAGGTTAAGGGAATCTTTTGAGATGGTTGCCATTGAACAGAATGTCAGGGATAATTGCCTTGCAGACCAACAATAACAATGTGATTGTCATGGCCCCTCACTGGGGCAGTTATCAGCATATTACATGTACTCCTTACTGATAAAGCATCAATCCTCTACATGCATTAATCCTCTACATTAGGCATGAACAGGAAGTAGCCGGCTGCTTGTATACAATTTGTATGCCTACAGATGCTGTCTACATAAAGATAATTATGTCTTTGCTGGTTTACAGAATGCATTTTAATAGCTACAATAGGATTTTTCCTGTAACTTAAACAGTCTAATTATTTGGAGGGGTACATTTGGAGATCTCCTTAATACACAGTATTAGCCTTAAAATTGGGGTCACTAACTTTAGAAAAGCTATGGAAAAGTACCAACAATCCCTGGAGGAAAAAGAAAAGTACAAGCCTTAGGCAAAATGTAATGTTTACAGCGATCATGGAGGGGACGTTAATATATTCATTGAAAATGGTGCTTCAGGCATCATGGCGTCAAGGGATCTAATAAAAATATGACACAGTGAGGTGCGGCAAAAGTCAATAAAACCACATCTTGAGCACATCTGGTGCTTGACTTGGACTGAAGTAGGTGCTGGTACTCATTTTAAGTGCTGGTATCGTTTATGTACTGAACAAAAATATAAGAGCAAAATGGAAAGTGTTGGTCCCATGTTTTGTGAGCGGACATAAAATATCACATAAATGTTCCATATGCACAAAAATATTATTTCTCTCAAATTTGGTGCACAAATTAGTTTACATCCCTGTTAGTATTTCTCTTTTGCCAAGATAATCCATCCACCTGACAGGTAAGGCATATCAAGAAGCTGATTAAACAGCATGCTCATTACACAGGTGCACCTTGTGCTGGGGACAAACGCTTACTATAAAATGTGTAGATTTGTTACGCAACCCCACAGATGTCTGCAGTCAGCATGCCAATTGCAAGCTCCCTCAACTTGAGTCATGTCCACCAGAGCTGTTGTCAGACAACTGAACGTTAATTTCTCTACCAAACGCGGTTTTAGAGAATTGTGCAGTACGTCCAACCGGCCTCAAAATCACAACCTCCACATCCGGCTTCTTCACCTGCGAATTCGTCTGAGACCAGCCACCCTGACAGCTGATGAAAATTAGGAGTTTTTGTCTGTGATAAAATTCACATGCTACTGTACATGAGAATGCTTAAAAATATCACAGATACAGTGCCCTTTACTTTTTTCAGTTGTGATTGTGGTACTGGGTTAGTTTAGTGATGGAATTGATCTGGGATTTTACAAAGTGTTGTGAGACTGTACTGAGCTACCCACAAGACATGCTGATTGTGTTGTGATTTCTGTGTCTGAGCAGTGTTCAGGTTAAAGGGGTAGGAAAGAAAAAAAAGTTTGGAAGTTTCTGCTGTTGTTGAGTGCCCTTGTTCAATGTCACAGTGTTATCTACTGTTAAATATACATTATATCCTACGGCATTCTTCAGGCAAAAATCTGTATGCTGCAATGTACAAGCCTTTAAAGGATATGGAGGTGTACAGAAAACAGTACTGTAGGTGTTGTTGATGCCTGGCAGCGTACTGTGAACAGCACTGTGGGTGTAAATGTCGCTTATGAATCTGCTAAGACCTCAACTGAGCTGATGTGATCTCGTACTCACCATGCTGGTGTCAACGACCTGCCCTATTCCCGACCTGGTCCTCTCCAGCAGGGCCAGGACCACCCCGAGGGCACAGGTCAGACCCCCGCCTGCAAAGTCAGCCAACAGGTTCAGAGGAGCGTAGGGCTTCTCGTGGCTCCGGCCCAGCATGGACAACAAGCCTGACACAGGAGGAGAGGAATACATGGAGTGAGAAGCAGAGATGGAGGAGGATACATCATCCTTTCTTAATGTCTGTATGGACCATGGTATAAAACATAAACAAAGTAAATGATCTAAAACAAATCTAGTCTAAATGATAAGTCCTTACAGTGGCTTGCGAAAGTATTAATCCCCTTGGCATTTTTCCTACTTTGTTGCCTTACGACCTAGAATTAAAATAGATTTTTTGGGGGGTTTGTATAAGTTGATTTACACAACATGCCTACCACTTTGAAGATGCAAAATATATGTTTTATTGTGAAACAAATAAGAAATAAGACAAAAAGACATAAAACTTGAGCGTGCATAACTATTCAATACTTTGAAAAGTCAATACTTTGTAGAGCCACCTTTTGCAGCAATTACAGCTGCAAGTCTCTTGGGGTATGACTCTATAAGTCTGGTACATCTAGCCACTGGGATTTTTGTCCATTCTTCAAGGCAAAACTGCTCCAGCTCCTTCAAGTTGGATGGGTTCCGCTGGTGTACAGTGGGGAGAACAAGTATTTGATAACCTGCAAAATCGGCAGTGTATCAAATACTTGTTCTCCCACTGTACATCAAAGTTTAAGTGTCATACCACAGATTCTCAATTGGATTGAGGTCTGGGCTTTGACTAGGCCATTGCAAGATATTGTTCCCCCTTAAACCACTCAAGTGTTGCTTTAGCTGTATGCTTAGGGTCATTGTCCTGCTGGAAGGTGAACCTCCGTCCTAGTCTCAAATCTCTGGAAAACTGAAACAGGTTTCCCTCAAGTATTTCCCTGCGCCATCCATCATTCCTTCAATTCTGACCAGTTTCCCAGTCCCTGCCAAAGAAAAACATCCCCACAGCATGATGCTGCCACCAACATGCTTACCTGTGGGGATGATATTCTCAGAGGAATAAGAGGGGTTGGGTTTGTGCCACACATAGTGTTTTCCTTGATGGCCAAAAAGCTCAATTTTAGTCTTATCTGACCAGAGTACCTTCTTCCACATGTTTGGGAAATCTCCCACATGCTTTTTGGCAAACACCAAACGTGTTTGCTTATTTTTTTCTTTAAGCAATGGCTTTTTTTCTGGCCACTCTTCCGTAAAGCCCAGCTCTGTGGAATATATGGCTTAAAGTGGTCTTATGGACAGATACTCCAATCTCCACTGCGGAGCTTTGCAGCTCCTTCAGGTTTATCTTTAGTCTTTGGTCTCTTTGATGCCTCTCTGATTAATGCCCTCCTTGCCTGGTCCGTGAGTTTGTGGGCGGCCTGTTTGGAGAGCTCCTTAGTCTTCATAGTGCCCCTTGCTTAGAGGTGTTGCAGACTCTGGGGCCTTTCAGTACAGGTGTATATATACTGAGATCATGTAACACTTAAACAAAGTCCACCTGTGTGAAATCTAACTAATTATATGACTTCTGAATGTAATTGGTGGCACCATATCTTATTTAGGGGCTTCAAAGCAAAGGTGGTGAATACATATGCACGCACAACTTAAGGTTAAAAATAAATCAAATAAAACACGTGATTTTTTCCCATTTCACTACACCAATTTGGACTATTTTGTGTATGTCCATTACATGGATTCCAAATAAAAATCTATCCAAATTACAGATTGCAATAATATAGGAAAAGGCACAGTATATGCACACACAAGGCCAAAAGTGTGGACACCCCTTCAAATTAGTGGATTTGGCTATTTCAGCCACACTTGTTGCTGACCGGTGTATAAAATCGGGCACCTCCGTAGACAAACATTGGCAGTAGATTGGCCCGTACTGAATAGCCCAGTGAATTTCAATGTGGCACGGTCATAAGATGCCACCTTTCTAACAAGTCAGTTCGTCAAATTTCTGCTCTGCTGGGGCTGCCCCGGTCAACTGTAAGTGCTGTTACTGTGAAGTGTAAACGTCTAGGAGCAACAGCGGTAGGTCACAGCGGTAGATCACACAAGTGCACAGTACGGGACCGCCAAATCGTCTGTCCTCGGTTGCAACACTCAATACTGAGTTCCAAACTGCCTCTGGAATAGAGGTCGACCGAGTAATCGGAATGGCCAATTAATTAGGGCCGATTTCAAGTTTTCATAACAATCGGAAAATCTGTATTTTATTTTATTTTTATTTTATTTTGTATACCTTTATTTAACTAGGCAAGTCAGTTAAGAACACATTCTTATTTTCAATGACGGCCTAGGAACGGTGGGTTAACTGCCTTGTTCAGGGGCAGAACGACAGATTTTCACCTTGGCAGCTCGGGGGATCCAATCTTGCAACCTTACAGTTAACTAGTTCAACGCAATAACGACCTGCCTCTCTCTCGTTGCACTCCATAAGGAGACTGCCTGTTACGCGAATGCAGTAAGCCAAGGTAAGTTGCTAGCTAGCATTAAACTTATCTTATAAAAAACAATCAATCATAATCACTAGTTAACTACACATGGTTGATGATATTACCTAGCGTGTCCTGCGTTGCATATAATCTGACTGAGCATACAAGTATCTGACAGTGGTGGTAGGCAGAAGCAGGCACGTAAACATTCATTCAAACAGCACTTTTGTGCGTTTTGCCAGCAGCTCTTCGTTGTGCGTCAAGCATTGTTTATGACTTCAAACCTATCAACTCCCGAGATGAGGCTGGTGTAACCGAAGTGAAATGACTAGCCAGTTAGCGCGCGCTAATAGCGTTTCAAACGTCACTCGCTCTGAGCCTTCTGGTAGTTGTTCCCCTTGCTCGGCTTGGGGTAACGCTGCTTCGATGGTGGCTGTTGTCGTTGTGTTGTTGGTTCGAGCCCAGGGAGGAGCGAGGAGAGGGACGGAAGCTATACTGTTACACTGGCAATACTAAAGTGCCTATAAGTACATCCAATAGTCACAAATGGTATAGAGGGAAATAATCCTATAATTCCTATAATAACTACAACCTAAAACTTCTTACCTGGGAGTATTGAAGACTCATGTTAAAAGGAACCACCAGCTTTCATATGTTCTCATGTTCTGAGCAAGGAACTGAAACGTTAGCTTTCTTACATAGCACATATTGCACTTTTACTTTCTTCTCCAACACTTTGTTTTTGCATTATTTAAACCAAATTGAACATGTTTCATTATTTACTTGAGGCTAAATTGATTTTATTGAGGTATTAAGTTAAAATAACTGTTCATTCAGTATTGTTGTAATTGTCATTATTAAAATACACTGCTCAAAAAAATAAAGGGAACACTAAAATAACACATCCTAGATCTGAATGAATTAAATATTCTTATTAAATACTTTTTTCTTTACATAGTTGAATGTGCTGACAACAAAATCACACAAAAATGATCAATGGAAATCAGATTTATCAACCCATGGAGGTCTGGATTTGGAGTCACAGTCAAAATTAAAGTGGAAAACCACACTACAGGCTGATCCAACTTTGATGTAATGTCCTTAAAACAAGTCAAAATGAGGCTCAGTAGTGTGTGTGGCCTCAACGTGCCTGTATGACCTCCCTACAACGCCTGGGCATGCTCCTGATGAGGTGGCGGATGGTGTCCTGAGGGATCTCCTCCCAGACCTGGACTAAAGCATCCGCCAACTCCTGGACAGTCTGTGGTGCAACGTGGCGTTGGTGGATGGAGCGAGACATGATGTCCCAGAGGTGCTCAATTGGATTCAGGTCTGGGGAACGGGCAGGCCAGTCCATAGCATCAATGCCTTCCTCTTGCAGGAACTGCTGACACACTCCAGCCACATGAGGTCTAGCATTGTCTTGCATTAGGAGGAACCCAGGGCCAACAGCACCAGCATATGGTCTCACAAGGGGTCTGAGGATCTCATCTCGGTACCTAATGGCAGTCAGGCTACCTCTGGCGAGCACATGGAGGGCTGTGCGGCCCCCCAAAGAAATGCCACCCCACACCATGACTGACCCACCGCCAAACCGGTCATGCTGGAGGAGGTTGCAGGCAGCAGAACGTTCTCCACGGCGTCTCCAGACTCTGTCACTTGCTCAGTGTGAACCTGCTTTCATCTGTGAAGAGCACAGGGCGCCAGTGGCGAATTTGCCAATCTTGGTGTTCTCTAGCAAATGCCAAACGTCCTGCACGGTGTTGGGCTGTAAGCACAACCACCACCTGTGGACGTCGGGCCCTCATAGAGTCTGTTTCTGACCGTTTGAGCAGACACGTGTACATTTGTGGCCTGCTGGAGGTCATTTTGCAGGGCTCTGGCAGTTCTCCTCCTGCTCCTCCTTGCACAAAGGCGGAGATAGTGGTCCTGCTGCTGGGTCGTTGCCCTCCTACACGTCTCCTGATGTACTGGCCTGTCTCCTGGTAGCGCCTCCATGCTCTGGACACTACGCTGACAGACATAGCAAACCTTCTTGACACAGCTCACATTGATGTGCCATCCTGGATGAGCTGCAATACCTGAGCCACTTGTGTGGGTTGTAGACTCCGTCTCATGTTACCACTAGAGTGAAAGCACCGCCAGCATTCAAGTGACCAAAACATCAGCCAGGAAGTATAGGAACTGAGAAGTGGTCTGTGGTCCCCACCTGCAGAACCACTCCTTTATTGGGGGGTGTCTTGCTAATTGCCTATAATTTTCACCTGTTGTCTATTCAATTTGCACAACAGCATGTGAAATGTATTGTCAGTGTTGCTTCCTAAGTGGACAGTTTGATTTCACAGAAGTGTGATTGACTTGGAGTTACATTGTGTTGTTTAAGTGTTCCCTTTATTTTTTTGAGCAGTGTACATTATATATATATATATATATATATTTTTTTTAATTCAGCCGATTAATATGTATCGGCTTCTTTGGTCCTCCAATAATCGGTATCGGCGTTGAAAAATCATTATCGGTCGACCTCTACTCTGGAAGCAACATCCGCACAAAAACTGTTTGATCGGGAGCTTAATGAAATTGTTTTCCATGTCCGAGCAGCTGCACACAAGACTAAAATCACCATGTGCAATGCCAAGCGATGGCTGGGGTGGTGTAAAGCTCCTCGCCATTGGACTCTGGAGCAGTGGAAAAGCATTCTCTGGAGTGACGAATTACGCTTCACCATCTGGCAGTCCGACGGACAAACCTGGGTTTGGCGGATGCCAGGAGAACGCTACCTTCCCAAATGCATAGTGCTAACTGTAAAGTTTGGTGGAGGAGGAAAAATTGTGTGGGGCTGTTTTTCATGGTTCGGGTTAGGCCCCTTAGATCCAGTGAGGCAAATCTTATGGCTACAGCATACAATGACATTCTAGATTATTCCGCGCTTCCAAATCTAAGGCAACAGTTTGGGGAAGGCCCTTTCCTGTTTCAGCATGACAATGTCCTTGTGCACAAAGCAAGGTCCATACAGAAATTACTTGTTGAGATCGGTGTGGAAGAACTTAACTGGCCTGCACAGAGCTCTGACCTCAACCCCATCGAACACCTTTGGGATGAATTGGAATGCCGACTGCGAGCCAGGCCTAATCACCCAACGCCAGTGCCCAACCTCACTAATGCTCAAGGCTGAATGGAAGCAAGTCCCCGCAGCAATGTTCCAACATCTATTAGAGAGCCTTCCCAGAAGAATGGAGGCTATTATAGCTGCAAAGGGGTGACCAACTCCATATTAATGCCCTTGATTTTTTTATGAGATGTTCAACCAGCAGGTGTCCACATACTTTTGGTCATGTAGTGTACTTAAAAACAAAAAAACACATTTGAATTGAGAAGTAGGCATTTGTCTGAAGCTGAAAAAGGAAATTCCCATGAACACCACAATGCCTACTCCATCTATGCTCTACCAAGGTTTTCCATCACACAGCTTTGACCTACTACAGTAGCTATGTTGGTCTATTGTACTTCAAACAATGTGTATGTAGGTTTCTTAGGATTAAATCCTTATCAAACAGTGAAATCTAAAATCACTTGAAGTTGGGATGTCCCTCCTACCATTTTATTTGCTCTTCCGACTGTCTATCAACTCCTGGCTGAACCCTATGTCATAGCCACTGACAATGCACATGCATGCAATGCTTACATCGTAGTGCAGCAGGAGAAAGCGGTTGCTTCACTATAGCACATTTGGATTTAGCCATTAAATCTAAAATAATTAATATGTTTTTTTTTTTTTAACTACTGTCATAGATGGACAGGATTAATATTAGATGAAAGGTGATATCAGGAAGCGAGAGTAGAGTTCTGTGGGATGTTCACAGCGCTGAACATCCCACAGAGGTCTCTCTTGAGGTTTTGATCAAAATTGCATTCCAGCTGGTGTCTTTTCCACAGGTTACCACTGGCAAAATCTGATGTTTAAAATGCCTATTTACGGTTTCATCTGACTGCGCAATCCACTTTCTCATCAGCCCAGCCAGGCAATTTATAAACTTGATCTCCACTATAAAAAGCATCTTGACATTATCTCCCATTTCTTTTAGACTAACATTTAGTTTTCAACAGCAGAGATTTGTATAAACCTCGCTGTCTGTCTCGCCGACATTTGCAACATTGTTTCAATATTCAAATTTGATCTCCAGCTGTCCCATAGTAATGAACGTGTCAGGACAGGAAGCAGCGTTTCTCAGCCAGTCGAAATAATGAACCAGCTGGCATCATTTTTGTGGATATATACAAAGAAATGTCAATTGAAAAAAGGGTCAAACTAAACAAAAGTGCAGCTAGTTTGCTGTCTTTCCAGCTTCAGTTTGAAGTGATTGTGTTAGCTGTGTTGTTGGCTAGCTCCTCCAAACAATGTCCTGACGAGAGAGCACATTTTCTATGCCAGGTAGAATCATGCCTCATTAGCTCATTGTTATGATGTATCCAAATAAAATGACACTAGAAAAACCGCTTAAAACAAATGCAAATGTAGCTACTGCTGTTATTCATGCTGCACTGTTTGACGTGACTGTAAGGTAGCCGTAGTTGGCTAGCTCGCAAGCAAGGGATAAGAACGTTGCCAGCCAGTATGGCAATGTAACATTTGGAACGAACGACTGGGTCGCGTCTCTGGCAAACGACCAGCCAGTTTGGGTAGCAACTCTAGATTTGTGTCAGGACTATATCTCGTGGAAGGATGAAATAGTATGAATAAATTCATAAAAATAAAAATTTATGAAAATATGTCAATCATTATTTGAATATGTTAGTAACCCGTTGTATAAAAGTGATAAAGCCCTCGAAGCAGGTATTGCCACGGTTTGCCGGCCCTCGACTTCGCATCGGGGCTAACAGCTGTGCCAATATATTCTCCAAACACCGGCTTCCCTGGAATTTTCACTTAAATAGAATTATGCTGTAGATTACTAAGAATTTTCAACATGGAGGTAATTTTCTCACACATTTCAAAACAGACATAACTTGTCATTTGTTCTTTGTTTTTGAGCTAACTTAGTTTTAAAAGAGCACAACCTTTTCTTTAATATAGTGTCCCATGTAGTTCAGTTGGTAGAGCATGGCACTTGCAACACCAGGGTTGTGGGTTTGATTCCCCCGAAGGACCAGTATGAAAAAAGTATGAAAATGTACGCACCCACTACTGTAAGTCGCTCTGGATAAGAGTGTAGGCTAAATAACAACAAATGTAAACATGTCACCACATTAATGTCAATAGGAATTACACTAATTTAGTCTTCCATTGTGTAAAAACACTCACTATCAAAAACACTCACTATCAAAAAGAGTTAACACTCAACACAATAAAAAAAATAGATTTTAAATTGTAGTAAATTTGACTAAATTACTAAATCAAAAAGTATTATTATATTATACTTAAATATTATCTACATATAAATATATATATTGTGGCGTACAGCAGGTCAGCCACCAGGGGGAGACTCGTTGAGGCCTGGTGACAGACGGAGTATACATCACGAGGCGATAACTCCATCTGCTGGACGTGCCAGGCCTCGAAGGGCTAATTGCTCACCAGCTGTACAAGCCCCATAAAGCTGCCAGAAGGGCAGCACACAGAGGAGGACTGGGGGAAGTAAGGTGACTTCTGTGTAGTTGGAGACGGTGCCCAAGCTAAGACGAGGGAGTTGAGTTTGTGTGCCCGACAGGATACAGCAAGACCTGGAGCCCAGAAGACGGTATCCCGGAGAGGGTCTCATGGGGGAGACCTATCCTTTTCTTTTGATTTCTTATTTAATAAACACCCTTGAAACCGAGCTAATCATACTCTGTCCGTGTCTGATCTGTATAAACATCTTGACCAAACCCCCTGGTCTGCCACAAGTAGTGGAGAATGCGGGAAATCTGATAACGTGGTCAGATCAGGGTTAACGCTTACGCAGCATCATGGAGGAACAGCGATTACAAAATGTCCACCTCGTTGAGGAAAATCAGGAAGCTGCAAGGAGGAGCTTCTCCTAAATCACATCAACCAGTTTTTACTCAAACTAACGGAAGACGATGACGTTGAAACCTACCTCTGTACGTTTGAACGGACAGCTCTACAGGAAGGATGGCCAAGGCCGAAGTGGGCCAGTCTGCTGGCCCCGTTCCTCTCTGGGAATGCCCAAAAGGCGTATTGGGACCTGAATGATGAACAGGCGGCGAACGGGTACAGCCTGGCCCATCGGGCTCAACGGTTCCACGACTGGAGGTTCGTAGCCGATGCATCCCCCGAGCCCAGATGAGCGACCTGAGGGTTACCAGGGCATGGCTACCAACCGACGTATCCACCCTCTCCATCCTCGACAAAGTGGTCCTGGATCGCTTCTTACGGGCGCTACCCCACAACATGAAGAGGGAAGCGAGCCTATGTGCACCCCAGACCTTGGAGGGGCTCCTGGAAGCAGTGGAGTCGCATCAGAATACTCAGGCCCTGCTGAGTGGGAGCCGGGCAGAGTCGGCGACCCGTTTGAGGGGAAGGAAGGACAGCCCCACCGCTGTGTACCCCGAACCGACAGTCGGCAGAACCAAAGGACCGCAAACCCGTGGAGAGACGGCTGGGGTAGGGTCGGCCCGCCACCGACGACCCCAGGTAGAAGGAGACCAAAGAAGGTGTTTTGAGTGTGGCTCCCGGTGGCATATTGCCTGGCATTGCCCGGGTCGAGAGGAGTCGGGGCCATCAGCAAGTCCCGGAGGCGAGGTGGGTCACGCCGTGAACTGTCACCTCCTGTTGGGCACACCCCGAATCAACTGAAATCATGGTCCCGGTGAAGGTTGACGGACACGACACGGAAGCACTATTGTACTCCAGAAGTATGGTTACACTCGTAACCATGAGCTTGCTGAACCAGGAGACCGAAAGGGGTAGGGGGATGTCCATTTCCTGTGTTCACGGTGACAAAGCGGTATCCAACCGTATGGACCAACATCGTGATCGAGAAGTACCCCCAATCCTCCACTGCGTTTTCCCCCGCCCGAACTCCTCTACGGGAGGAGGCCAAGCGGCCTACTGGACCTCGCAAAGGAGGTGTGGGAAGCCAAAGACGATGAGGGAGCGGATGACAGCCATATGGCCTGTCGTGAGGGAACATATGGAGAAGGCCCGACGCGCCCAAGCCCAGGTCTACAAATCGGGAAGCCCAGCCCCGAGAATTCCAGGTGGGAGACAGGGTGCTGGTCTTAATCGCTTCGGCCGAAAGTAAGTTCCTGGCAACATGGCATGGACCATACGAGGTGGTCGAGAAGCTGGGACCTGTCAATTACCGTGTACGGCAACCGGGGAGACGGAAACCTCAGATTTATCACATGAACCTGTTGAAGAAGTGGCACGAGAGGACAGCCTTGGCCGTGTTATGGTCGGGACCCAGGACGCCAATGGTACCAGTGGTGGTCCCGAGCAATGAAGACCTTGACCCGGCCCAGAAGCAAGAGGTCGGGGAGCTTGTCGATCAGAACACAGCGGGAATTCTCTGAGAAGCTGGGCCGCACGACCCTCATTGAACACCACATCCGTACCCGGCGAAACGGTAAGAAAGAGGCCATATCGGACTCCGTAGGTCCGAAGGAAGGTTGTGAAACAGGAAGTGGAGGCTATGCTGAGGATGGGGGTTGTTGAAGAGTCCCACAGTGCATGGTGCAGCCCCATCATGTTGGTGCCCAAACCGGACAGTAGCCTCCGTTTCTGTAACAATTTCCGTTGGGTGAATGACATCAGCTTGTTCGACGCCTATCCCATGCCGAGGGTGGACGAGCTCATCGACCGATTGGGAAAGGCCCAGTACATCAGCACCCTTGACCTGACAAAAGGATATTGGCAGGTACCATTGGCAGCCTCCTCCCGGGAGAAGATGGCGTTTGACACCAGACGGGTTGTATCAGTACCGGGTGTCCCATTCGGTCTCCACGGAGCCCCGCCCACATTCCAACGGCTGGTGAACAAAGTAATTCGACCCCACCAGCAGTACGCAGCGGCCAATTTGGATGACATCATCATCCACAGCCAAGGTTGGGAAGAGCACTTGACGCACCTCCAGGCGGTGCTGGATGCGCTCAGACGAGCCGGGTTGACAGCGAACCCAAAGAAATGCAAACTAGGTTTCGAGGAGGTGGAGTACCTGGGGTATTTGATCGGCCGGGGAATGTCAAGCCCCAGGAGAGGAAGGTTCACGCAGTACGCGACTGGCCCGTTCCACGCACCAAGACACAGGTCAAGTCCTTCCTGGGACTGGCAGGATACTATAGCTGATTTATCCCCAACTTTGCGGCTATAGCTTCCCCCCTCACCGATCTAACCAGGGCCCACCTCCCGAAAACAGTGAAATGGACGAACGAGACAGAAGCGGCATTCAGCTGTCTGAAGGAAGCTCTGTGCTCGCATCCGAATCTCCTAATGCCCGATTTTCAGGTGTCGATGGTGGTCCAGGTGGATGCGTGTGATACGGGACTTGGCGCCGTTCTGTCCCAGATACGATGGGGAGGAGCACCCCATGTACATCAGCAGAAAGCTGGTTCCTAGAGAGAAAAAGTACTCAATTTTTGAGAAAGAGTGTCTAGCGATGAAGTGGGCGCTGTTAGGTACCCACTTTACCCTGGTCACAGACCATGCTCCCCTGGTCTGGATGAACAGGGGAAAGGACACAAACAATCGAGTTACCAGGTGGTTCTTGTCCCTTCAACGCTTCTCTTTTTCTTTTGTGCACAGGTCAGGGGCGAAACCCAATTTCCCTATAAGATTTGTAGGACAAATTCATGTCAGTGTTTGTATTTAGCCTACAACATGTCATGAAACTTCTTGAAGCACGGCTCCACCCTACAAAGTGGCACAAAATGAAAAAAAATAGTACTGTGACAATAATTCAGTAAATGCAATAAGTATTAGATTGAGAAAGATTCAAAAAAATGCACCCATACAAAGTAGGCTATTGTATCGACAAAGATGTTTACTTTGTATTAATGTAAAAATGCTAACTTAATTACTGACTATTGTCCCTCCCCATGGGGAAATTTTGTTGCAGTATCATGTACACTTTAAGTAGAATTTAATACAGTAGAAAACAAATTTACAATACAACATTCATAACATACCACTAAATAAGAGACTAGCCTGCTGCCCTTACTGGGTCAATAGGAGCATTAGCCCGAGCTGTTTAGGAGGGATATCACACCTGGCACAAATGATTGTCTAGTTCCGTTTTTCCTTCCGGGGGCGCTCTACACCTGCACCCAGAGGGGAGTAGTTCAAAGTTCAGGTACAGGGGATGGCTTGGGTCTAAATAATTGTGAGCCTTGCTGAGGGTCTGACCTTACAGATCTCATCCAAGCTGCTGTGGTGATAATCCTTCTCCGCATATTTTTCTGGCTGACAGTGGCATTGCCAAACCAACAAGCAATACAAAAAGTTAATACTCTCAATTTTACAGGTTTTAGTAGGCACAATTGACTCAACACAGAAGTTTACATAGTCTGAAACAACATGTGTGAGTTTGTTAAGATCAGAGCTGCTGTCCTCATACCTCTCACATAGTACATTCAAAACACCCTTGGAGACGAGTGATACTATTGTCGTTCCAGATGAGGACAGTTTTAACTGTAGGTTTCTCCCTCTCCAGGAGCCAACAGTCGGTTGGCCGAAGGTAGACAACATTGTGGTCTGATGTCCCCAGTGTAGGTCTGGTGGTGGCAGAGAAAGCATTTGGTATTGTCCCATAGCACAAATTCCGAGTCTTATTTTTCCTGGTGTGACATTTCACATACTGTACGTTCGTAGGACCTTGTGCAAAGTGCAGTTGTTAAAATCCCCTAAAATGTATTTTGGGTGTGTCGGGGAGATGGATTCCAGTTTCTGTGACAGATAAATCATCTCTGATGCCTTTGCTGTATTAGTTTTACAATGTCGGGGGTACAGAGTCGCTCTCTTACCAGGATCGATCTACACCACTGGTCCCTGACAAGCAGGCAGATGCCACCGCCGTGATGTTTCCCTGTGACGGTCAGATCACAGTCCGCTCTGACCAGAGTGAAGCCGGCCGACTCCCCTTCCCTGTCCGGGACTCTGTCATCCAGCCAAGTCTCAGTAAACGGCAGCAAACAGGCCTCCCACTATTCATGTTGGAAGCGCAGATTCGCTGACAGCTCATCGGCTTTTGCCCTCACTGACTGGGCGTTGATCAATAAGGTGGTGGGTAAGGGAAGTTAGTTCTTACATATTTTTTTAAGTCTGTCTGATTCCCCCATGCGTTCTACACATTTGGGTTTGTAATCCACTCGCAGACAATCAGGGATTAGATGTGCCACTGGGATATCCATTGCGTTCATGTTTGAGTTGCATTGAAGTAGAAACTATCTGCTGTATATTGGAAACTGCTGGCAGCAGTGTTTTCCTAATTTAGTCCTTTTGTAGCAGGTATGTACATGATCAGTCCAACACCACTGTAAAGCCATCGTTTCTCTCCATGTTCCTCGTCATCTCTAATTCCTCTTCCTCCCTGCTTTCTGCTGTTGATCCCCGACTCCCCACATCACTTCCCTCGTTTTCACTGACCGAGAGGAACAGACTAACAGAGAGAGAGGAGTGGAGCAACAAATAGGCTACAGTTGTGGTCTAGAACATCATCTCTCCTTCTCACACGTCTCTCTCTCCCTTCTTCCTTGGAAGAGAGTATACACATGCTCTCTTCCAAATAATCACCTTTTAGGGCAGCGATTCCCAAACTTGGGGTAAACATGTGGGGTCAACTGATATGAAAATGAGGTTGCTGGAGAATTTCCAAAACTTTGATTTTTTTTTTTAATTAGCATACCAAAAAAACTGGTCTCAAAATCGTTGTAATATGGTTAACCTTAAGGACAATTATTTAAATCTAAAAAGTTCACGTCAACCACATTACTTAAATCATGGGAAAAGGCAGTACTTGACCGTTGCAATTTAACCATTCCCACAGTGAATGGCTAAGCCTGCTATGAAACCAGAAACTATTACAGAGACTTATATTACCGGTCACAAATAATATTTTTTTATTTTATTTAACTAGGCAAGTCAGTTAAGAACAAATACTTATTTACAACGACGGCCTACTCCGGCCAAATCTGGACGATGCTGTGCCAACTGTGCGGCGCCCTAGGGGACTCCCAATCACGACTGGATGTGATACAGCCTGGATTCGAACCAGGTACTATAGTAACGCCTCTTCCACTGAGATGCAGTGCCTTAGACCGCTGCAACACTCGGGAGCCCGGGAAAAATGGTGAAAACAATGTGTGGGGAGGCAGAAGCACAGACACACATCAATACCTTTGTCAGATAACACTGCGAAACTAAGAATTGATGCTATAGCTAGCAATCAAGAGGAAACTCTGAACGATTCAAAAAACATCCCACCTTAATCTTTCCAAATGGACGTTAGATGTGGAAACCGAGATGCATTGTCTTTTGTTCGCTACAGTACATGTCGGGGGATGCTATTCACGAGGACATATTCTGTCTCACGATTCCCGAGCATGAAACGGCACAGGGGATGTTCAGTGTGCTGCGTGGCAATATTGACGAAAAACAGATTCCATAGGATCAAATGGTGGGCTATTTCACAGATGGGGCTCCATCTATCACGGAACAGTGGGCAGGCCTCTGCATTTAAACTCATGGCACGCGGATTCAGTTCTCTCGTCTGCATTAAAAACAGATATCGATTCAGGTTGGATTTGACAGGAGAGATTAGGTCAACCACATCCCCTGACTTTGAGATGCATCAAGCATACCCATCTCATTAGTGGTGCTAAGATAATTGCAAATAGGTCTGACAATTTGACTGTCATAGCCCCATATTAAAAGTACAGTTGAAGTCAGAAGTTTACATACACCTTAGCCAAATACATTTAAACTCAATTTCACAATTCCTGACATTTAATCCTAGTAAAAAGTCCCTGTGTTAGAATCACCACTTTATTTTAAGAATGTGAAATGTCAGAATAATAGTAGAGCGAATTATTTATTTCAGCTTTTATTTATTTCATCACATTCCCAGTGGGTCAGAAGTTCACATACACTCAATTAGTATTTGGTAGCATTGCCTTTAAATTGTTTAACTTGGGTCAAACATTTCAGGTAGCCTTCCACAAGCTTCCCACAATAAGTTGGGTGAATTTAGTCCCATTCCTCCAGACAGAGCTGGTGTAACTGAGTCAGGTTTGTAGGCATCCTTGCTCACACACTTTTTCAGTTCTGCCCACAATCTATAGGATTGAGGTCAGGGCTTTGTGATGGCCACTCCAATGCCTTGACTTAAGCAATTTTGCCACAACTTTGGAAGTATGCTTGGGGTCATTGTCCATTTGGAAGACCGATCCTGACTGAGGTCTTGAGATGTTGCTTCAATATATCCACATAATTTTCCTAACTCATGATGCCATCTATTTTGTGAAGTGCACTAGTCCTTCCTGCAGAAAAGCACCCACACAACATGATGTTGCCACCCCCGTGCTTCACAGTTGGTATGGTGTTCCTCGGCTTGCAAGCCTCCCCCTTTTCCTCCAAACATAACGATGGTCATTATGGCCAAACATTTCAATTTCTGTTTCATCAGACCAGAGGACATTTCTCCAAAAAGTACAATGAGTAGTTGCAAACCGCAGTCTGGCTTTTTTTAATGCCGGTTTTGGAGCAGTGGCTTCTTCCTTGCTGAGCGGCCTTTCAGGTTATGTTGATATAGGACTCATTTTACTGTGGATATAGATCATTTTGTACCCGTTTCCTCCGGCGTCTTCACAAGGTCCTTTGCTGTTGTTCTGGGATTGATTTGCACTTTTCGCACCAAAGTACGTTCATCTCTAGGAGACAGAACCCGTCTCCTTCCTGAGCGGTATAACGGCTGCATGGTCCCATGGTGTTTATACTTGCGTACTATTGTTTGCACAGATGAACATGGTACCTGCAGGCATTTGTAAATTGCTACCAAAGATGAACCAGACTTGTGGTCTACAATTTTCTTTCTAAGGTCTTTGCTTGACATCATGGGGAAATCATCCAAGAGGCACTGAGTTTGAAGAAGGTAAGCCTTTAAATAGATCCACAGGTACACCTCCAATTGACTCAAATGATGTCAATTAGCCTATCAGAAGCTTCTAAAGCCTTGACAGAATTTTCCAAGCTGTTTAAAGGCAGTCAACTTAGTGTATGTAAACTTTTGACCTACTGGAATTGTGATACAGTGAATCAATCATAAGCGAAATAATCTGTCTGTAAACAATTGTTGGAAAAATTACTTGTTATGCACAAAGTAGATGTCCTAACCGACTTGCCAAAACGATAGTTTGTTAACAAGAAATGTGTGGAGTGGTTGAAAAACCGAGTTAACGACTCCAACCTAAGTATGTAAACTTCCGACTTCAACTGTATACAATCCAATTTAGGCACTCCACCTTCTCTCCAATCCTTACATATTTTATGGTTCGACAGGAAGATGAAGTAATAAGGGAGAAATGATGGTTTATTACCCTAAGGGGATCTGACCTCACCTCAACCCCTGATTTGACTAATCCACAGATGTCCATCTGTATCCCCTGTAGCAATCCTGTGACTTCCTCCCAGCCACCCAACACATTCCAAAGGCATCTGGCTCCTACATAACCATTAACTTCTGATGTAAAAGAAACAGTCTATCACTCCTTAGATACGATACTTGAGTATAATAATGTTCCAAGTTTAACCCAGAAGCTAACAAAAGTAAAAGATGAAAGTTGACACTATGTGCAGGTTTAATATAATTAATCTATTTTGAAGAGGCATAGTTAACTAGTTAACTAGTTGTCTTTGTAGGGAGACGATCAAATGACAGGGTCGCAAGCGAAGCACAACGGTCTCCAAATCTCATTTTCTTGCCTGACATACAGAATTCTACAGAATTCTCCAATGTTAGCTGATTAGTTACGAAGCTGGGACAGTTTCCAAATGAATTGCATCGGTAGAAACAGGACAAAACAAGTACCTTGTTAGCTGGCTATGTAAACAAACATCACCGCAACTCAATATCATATATGACCTCCACTGCGCGGGCATCTACCCTAAGTAACATGACAGCTAAACTGTCAAATAATAGGAAAACAAGGCAATGTATAGCCTATGAATATGTGCGCCTAGTAAATATGACAAATCATGACATAAGCCCAAAAGAAAAACACAAATGACTTGAATCTCCATTTCTGTGGCTAGTTAGCTGCTTGTCTGTATGACTTGCTTGTGAAAGTGACAGTTGAGGTTGACGCGTCGCAAGCGCAGCCCAAATTTAAAACCACACACACAAACTTTTCGTGGCTGACAAGACTAGCTAGCAAGCAGATAGGGCCGTTTCCATATTAATTACATTGGTAGAAACAAGATAAAACAACCAACTAGTTAGCGGACTATATACACAGCTAAACAGTGCAACTATTTCCATGAGACCGAGAGCAATCATTCGAGCTCCTGCTCCACGGCTGTGTTCGCCTGTACCAGCCAAATCATCATGACAGGATTTGCTAATCTGAGAGCTATTCCCCAAATTTCACAGCATCAAAACACCAAACATATCTGCTGTTTACTTATTTCACTCACCTCGACATCATCGCTTTAAAAGTGCAAGGGCATGTTCGAATCCGTATTACCAGATACAACCCCCTTCACAGTGAAAAGTCGTGGCCGCGTTGGCGCCTTCATTTAAAAAAAAAAAAAATGTTTAAGTTACATTTCCGGTTGATGACAGACACGCAAATACGAAAACAGGTTGCTAGAAAGTTAATGTTGCGATAGACACAGATTGTAAGGAAAACAATGCCGTTCGCGATCGCTATAGTAATATAAAGAAAGGCCATTGATGGCGGTAGGGGTTCTAAAGGGTTAATACAAATTGGTTTGAATTAGCTTGAGTTCAATACTGCCCTACCAAGCAAAAAGGCAGTAAGTGCTTATAGGGTGGAACTGAGAAAAAGGTTAAAGTTTTTTTTAAATTGTCCAGCCAAATGAATTCTAGGGAGATCATTGGAGATTTTTTTATTTCACCTTTATTTAACCAGGTAGGCTGGTTGAGAAAAAGTTCTCATTTATGACTGCGACCTGGCCAAGATAAAGCAAAGCAGTGCGACAAACAGAGTTACACATGGAATAAGCAAACATACAGTCAATAACACAGAGAAAAAGTCTATATACAGTGTGTGCAAATGAGGCAGTGATCTGCTGTATTACGATGGGTTAAGGTTTTATTCATGTTGACCCTGACATGACCTTTGACCCTTAAACGACAGTTACTGCCTTCTTCCTTGGCATGATGTTACAAATTGCAGGGTAATACCAAAGAGCAGTATCTGCCATTTTCATTTGTTAGTTTACTATAATTCTCATGTATGCTATTAATAACAGTGTTATTACTGGCAGTGTAACAGAGTTGAAACTGAATCCTGTGTGTCTTCCACTAAGATACCATTTGCATTTACATGGAGAAGTAGGTTCTGCGTCAGTCACATTACATACTGTGTTTTATAACTAGCCCATGTCTTGTCATAAGAATAAATGTGAAAAGCAGCACAGCAATTGTTTGAAATACATAAAATGAGGAACTATATATAATGATGTATTGGAATATAGGGTAATACTAATTATAAAAATTTTACTATTTGTATAGACTGTTTTAAAGACACTTATAGACAATTGAATAAATAACAGCTTTAATATATATATATATATATATATATATATATATATACACATACATATATACACACACACACACACACACACACACATATAAAGAGGACACAAATGACATTTAGCTACAATTGATAAAATGCTGAATGGTTAAGAAACATTTTTATTTTTAAGTTTCATTTTTAAAACTTCTTCAGTGCTCTTCCATATCACTCCTCATCCTCAGCAATGCTGTTCACAGCCAAGGCATTCCAGAGCTGCCTTTGATTTGCAAGCATCAAAGGACACATCTTGGTGATGATGTCCATCTTTTTGGACTCATATAGCCCTACTGCATGGACAGACATTGACAGGAATAAAACCTAGTGGCACCTTTGGTCCGCATAGATACTATAGAGATACTTTTGTAATCCTTTCCAGCTTTATGCAAGTCAACAATTCTTAATCTTAGGTCTTCTGAGATATTTTGTTCGAAGCATGGTTCACATCAGGCAATGCTTCTCGTGAATAGCAAACTCAATTAAAAATAATAATAATTAAATAGGGCAAGTCAGCTCTAACCAACATCTCTATTCTCATCTCATTGATTGGACTCCAGGTTAGCTGACTCCAATTAGCTTTTGGAGAAGTCATTAGCCTAGGGGTTCACATACTTTTTCCCAACCTACACTGTGAATGTTTAAAATTATGTATTCAATACAGACAAGAAAAATACAATAATTTGTGTGTTATTAGTTTAAGCACAATGTGTTTCTTTTTGTGACTTAGATTAAATCAAATTGCATGACCAATTTATGCAGAAATCCAGGTAATTCCAAAGGGTTCAAATACTTTTTCTTGCCACTGTGCAGTACCAGTCAAAAACTGTGGACACTTATTCATTCCATGGTTTCTTTTTTTATACTATTATGTAGTAACCAAAATATTGTTCAAATCTAAATCTATATTTGAGATTATTTAAAAGTAGCCTTGATGACAGCTTTGCACACTCTTGGCATTCTCTCAACCAGCTTCATGAGATAGTCACCTGGAATGCATTTCAATTAACAGGTGTCCCTGGTTAAAAGTGAATGTGGAATTTATTTTCTTCTTAATGAGTTTGAGCCAGTCAGTTGTCACAACACAAGGTAGGGGTGGTATCCAGAATATAGCCCTATTTGGTAAAAGACCAAGTCCATTTTATGGCAAGAAAAGCTCAAATAAGCAAAGTAATGACAGTCCATCATTACTTTAAAGACATGAAGGTCAGTCAATCTGGAACATTTAAGATCTTTGAAAGTTTCTTCGTAAAAAGAGCTATGATGAAACTTGCTCTCATAAGGACTGCCACAGGGTAGGAAGACCCAGAGTTCTCTGCTGCAGAGGAAAAGTTAGAGTTACCAGCCTCAGAAATCTATAATTAACTGCACATCAGACTGCAGCTCAAATAAATTATTCACAGAGTTCAAGTAACAGACAAATAAACTGTTCAGAGGAGACTGTGTGAATCAAGCCGTCATGGTCAAATTGCTGCAAGGAAACCACTACTAAAAGGACACCAATAATAAGAAGAGACTTGCTTGTGTTTCTTGGCCGAAGCAAATGGACATTAGACCAGTGGAAAACTGTCCTTTGATCTGATGAGTCCAAATTTGAGATTTTTGGTTCCAACCACGCATCTTTGTGAGATACAGAGTAGGTGAACGGATGATCTCTGCATGTGTGGATCCCACCGTGAAGCATGGAGGAGGCGGTGTGACGGTGCTTTACTGGTGACATATTTAGAATTCAAGGCACACTTAACCAGCATGGCTACAACAGCATTCTGTAGCAATAAGCCATCCCATTTTGTTTGAGCTTAGTAGGACTATAATTTGTTTTTCAACACACCTCCAGGCTATGTAAGTGCTATTTGACCAAGAAGGAGAGTGATGGAGTGCTGCATCAGACGACCTGGCCTCCACAATCACCCGACCTCAATCCAATTGAGATGGTTTGGGATGAGTTGGACCGCAGAGTGAAGGAAAAGCAGCCAAGTGCTCAGCATATGTGGGAACTCCTTCAAGACTGTTGGAAAAGCATTCCAGGTGAAGCTGGTTGAGAGAATGCCAAGAGTGTGCAAGGAAAAGGGTGGCTACTTTGAAGAATCTGAAATACAGTGGGGCAAAAAAGTATTTAGTCAGACACCAATTGTGCAAGTTCTCCCACTTAAAAAGATGAGAGGCCTGTAATTTATCATAGGTACACTTCAACTATGACAGACAAAATGAGAAAATCCAGAAAATCCCATTGTAGGATTTAATGAATTTATTTAGCAAATTATGGTGGAAAATAAGTATTTGGTCACCTAGAAACAAGCAAGAGTTCTGGCTCACAGACCTGTAACTTTTTCTTTAAGAGGCTCCGGGTTAACCTCTCTAGGCTAGGGGGCGGTATTTTCACGCCCGGATGAAAAGCGTGCCCAAAGTAAACTGCCTGCTACTCAGGCCCAGAAGCTAGGATATGCATATTATTAGTATATTTGGATAGAAAACACTGAAGTTTCTAAAACTGTTTGAATGATGTCTGTGAGTATAACAGAACTTATTTGGCAGGCGAAACCCCGAGGATAAACCAACCAGGATTTTTTTTTTTAGGTCACTCTTTTCAAATGGGTTTTCAATGGGAGTCTAGATTTCTAAGCACTTGCTTGCAGTTCCTACCGCTTCCACTGGATGTCAACAGTCTTAACAAATTGGATGATGATGATTTTCCTTTGAGAAGTGAAGAAGTCAAGCAGTTCAGAACGAGGGTCGAGTGAAGTATACTGTTGTGGTTGGGGCGCATGATCTGAAAGCTCGCTCCACTTTGTTTTTATCCGCTATTGAACACAGTTTATCCCGTCTTAAATTTGATTGATTATTTACGTAAGAAAATATCTAAAGTTGTATTAGGAAAGTTGTTTGAAATGTTTGGACAAAGATTACAAGTAACTTATTAGATATTTTGTAGTGTTTTTCTGGATCAAACATGCCAAATAAATTGACATTTTGGAGAAATAACGATGGACTTAATCAAACAAATTTACCAATATGGGACATATTGGAGTGCCAACAAAAGAAGATCTTCAAAAGGTAAGGCATGAATTATATCATTATTTCTGAGTTTTGCGTCGCGCCTGGCGGGATGAAATATGATTGTCTGTGTTTGTTTGATGGGGTGCTATCCTCAGATAATACACTGCTCAAAAAAATAAATGGAACACTTAAACACAATGTAACTCCAAGTCAATCACACTTCTGTGAAATCAAACTGTCCACTTAGGAAGCAACACTGGATTGACAAATTTCACATGCTGTTGTGCAAATGGAATAGACAACAGGTGGAAATTAAAGGCAATTAGCAAGACAACCCCAATAAAGGAGTGGTTCTGCAGGTGGCGACCACAGACCACTTCTCAGTTCCTATGCTTCCTGGCTGATGTTTTGGTCACTTTTGAATGCTGGCGGTGCTTTCACTCTAGTGGTAGCATGAGACGGAGTCTACAACCCACACAAGTGGCTCAGGTAGTGCAGCTCATCCAGGATGGCACATCAATGCGAGCTGTGGCAAGAAGGTTTGCTGTGTCTGTCAGCGTAGTGTCCAGAGCATGGAGGCACTACCAGGAGACAGGCCAGTACATCAGGAGACGTGGAGGAGGCCGTAGGAGGGCAACAACCCAGCAGCAGGACCGCTACCTCCACCTTTGTGCAAGGAGGAGCAGGAGGAGCACTGCCAGAGCCCTGCAAAATGACCTCCAGCAGGCCACAAATGTGCACGTGTCTGCTCAAACGGTCGGAAACAGACTCCATGAGGGTGGTATGAGGGCCCGACGTCCACAGGTGGGGGTTACAGCTCATGTGGCTGGAGTGTGTCAGCAGTTCCTGCAAGAGGAAGGCATTGATGCTATGGACTGGCCTGCCCGTTCCCCAGACCTGAATCCAATTGAGCACATCATGTCTCGCTCCATCCACCACAGACTGTCCAGGAGTTGGCGGATGCTTTAGTCCAGGTCTAGGAGGAGATCCCTCAGGAGACCATCCGCCACCTCATCAGGAGCATGCCCAGGCGTTGTAGGGAGGTCATACAGGCACGTGGAGGCCACACACACACACACACACCTGAGCCTCATTTTGACTTGTTTTAAGGACATTACATCAAAGTTGGATCAGCCTGTAGTGTGGTTTTCCACTTTAATTTTGAGTGTGACTCCAAATCCAGACCTCCATGTGTTGATACATTTGATTTCCATTGATAATTTGTGTGATTTTGTTGTCAGCACATTTCATTAAGTAAAGAAAAAAGTATTTAATAAGAATATTTCATTCATTCAGATCTAGGATGTGTTATTTTAGTGTTCCCTTTATTTTTTTGAGCAGTGTAGTATGGTTTGCTTTCATGGTAAAGCATTTTGAAATCTGACACAGTGGCTGGATTAACAAGAAGTTTCTTTAATCCTAAACATAACACTTGTATCTTTCAATATTTATGATAAGTATTTCTGTAATTTGATTTGGCTCTCTGCTATTTCAAATGGCCGGATGTTATTTGAGACAATGCATTACTGAACATAAAGCGCCAATTTAAACTGAGGTTTTTGGACAGAGGGATTTCATTGAACAAAAACATTTGTGTAACATGTAGTCCTGGGAGTGCCACCAGATGAAGATCAAAGGTTAGTGATTAACTTAAAATCGCTATTTATGACTTTTGTGAGCCATCTCCTTGGCTGGAAAATGTATTTTTGTGGCTAGGCGCTGTCCTAACAATCGCATGGTGTGCTTTTGCCGTAAAGCCTTTGAAATTGGACACGGTGGTTGGATTAACAAGAGGTTTATCTTTAAAATGGTGTATAATACTTGTAGGTTTGAGGAAATTTAATTATGAAATTTCTGTTGTTTGAATTTGGCACCCTGCAATTTCACTGGCTGTCCCACAAATCCCAGAGAGGTTAAAGGGAACTTCATGTAATAGAACATGGTTTTAAAATGCAATAGGGGTGCACAATTTATATTTACAATATCAAAAGGGATGCAAAAATGGCACTCTACTCGTGCAGCCACAGAGATGGTTGCCATCGAGACCATTCAGTAATTGTAGTGCTATCAGTCCTAAGTAATATGCCATTGAATAGTGTGTATTTCTATATCTGATTTTCAACTGAAGCTGTTCCACATCTTATGTCCCGGATGGACGTAATGTCAAGTTGTTTCTACCTGACATGGCGAGGTAGTTGATGTCGTGACCAGCAGCCTTGGCATAGGCTCCACTCTGGCCGTAGCCAGTGAGGCGTGCGTAGATCAGACGAGGGTTCTCCTTCAGCAGCTCCTCTGGACCCAGGCCCAGCTTCTCCATAACTCCTACACAGAAACACACAGTTAAAGGAGAGGAACAGACTTGACATACGCCTCTGTACTTTTATTCCTAATTTGAAGGTAACAAAGTGTACCATTAGCCAGGCACAGCTTATTCAACACCAAACACTTAGGCCACATTCACAGAAACAGAAGACAATGCACCACAAAGCAAATAAAGCCTGAAGCTTCTTACAAACCACTAAAGTCTGAGTCATGTAGTTGAGGTTGGTCCAGGGACACTGTCTGGCACGGTCTATTTCTTTCTATAGACCCTGCACTCATGACCATCAGACACACCAACCACAGTGCAAACTTTGGGGAAAATGTCCATTCAATACAGCTGAATAGATAGAAGTGGGAAAGTAAGTACAGCTCACATTCAACAGAAATAGTACCAAAAAGAATTTACAGAAACTTGTTACAAATGAAATCACCAAACTATATTTTGAAAGAGGATGCAAAGTACTTTAAGCATGTTGTTCTCATTTCAGGCTCCTCCATCTCCACGAACTGAATATTTGTTCTGTTAAAAGTGTAAAATTAACAGCTGTACAGAAAGACTAATGTGAAGGACAAATTAGAGGAACTTCTTTACGCAATTAAAGCCTTTAAATTTGGGAAAACTCCAGGGCTGGATGGCATACCAGTTGAGGTATATCAAACCTTTTTGATGTACTCAAAGGTCCTTTATTATGATGTTTTAGGCTACCATATTTATAGGAGTGGCTATCAGACACTAAGCTAGGTGTTTTTTAATTATATGAGCAAAAAAATATTAAATTTTATTTGGAAAGTCAAGCCTGACAAAATTACAATTATATACTGAACAAAAATATAAAAACGCAACAAGTGTTGGTCCCATGTTTCATGAGTTCAAAAAAAAGATCCAAACATTTCTCCTTTGCCAAGATAATCCAGCCATCTGACAGGTGTGGCATATCAAGAAGCTGATTAAACAGCATGATCATTACATAGGTGCACCTTGTGCTGGGGACAATAGAAGACCACTCTAAAAATGTACAGTTTTGTCACAAAACACAATGCCAGATATGTCTCAAGTTGAGGGAGCGTGCAATTGGCATGCTGACTGCAGGAACGTCCAGAAGAGCAGTTGCCAGAAAATGTAACGTTTTTTTTCCACTACCAACATTGTTTTAGAGAATTTCGCAGTACGTCCAAGCAGCCTCAGAACCACTGACCATGTGTAACCATGCCAGCCCAGGCACTCCACATTCAGCTTCTTCACCTGCGGGATCATCTAAGACCAGCCACCTGGAATGCTGATGAAGCCGTCTCAGGCAAGCGCATCTGCGTACTTGTCATTCTCACCATGGTCTTGACCTAACTGCAGTTTGGCGTCGTAACCGACTTCAGTGGGCAAATGCTCACCTTCGATGGCTACTGGTACGCTGTGCTCTTCACGGATTAAGTGTGCTCTTCACGGATTAATCCCAGCTTCAACTGTACCGGGCACATGACAGATGGCGTGTATGGCGTTGTGTGAGCGAGCGGTCAATGTTGTGAACAGAGTGCCCCATGGTGGTGGTGGGGTTATGGTATGGGCAGGCATAAGCTATGGACAACGAACACAATTGCATTTTATCAATGGCAATTTGAATGCACAGATACTGTGCCGAGATCCTGAGGCCCATTGTCATGCCATTCCTGCCGCCATCACGTCATATTTCAGCATTATAACGCACGGCCCCATGTCGCAAGAATCTGTACACAATTCCTGGAAACTGGAAATGTCCCAGTTCTTCCGTGGCCTGTATGTGTCTTCTGCATTTAACCTGAGCAAAGAGCGTAGCCTTTTTTACACCACAGGAGGAGAGAAACTCACATTGTAAACCAGCACAGAAGTAAACCAGATGAGAGCAATTGATTTCACTTGGTTTTAATTAGTGTTTAGGAATGGCTGCTTTCGACCCATTTAATAGGGAAAACAGTGGACTACATTTGTTTTTGGACAACTATGATTCATTTTTTTTTTTTTTTTTTAAAGGAGGCTTCTTCATGAAAATAAAGAGCTAAGATTGTTACCTTGATTAGCAAGGAGGAGTCTCCTTTTATGAATTGATGGTACAATTTCTGATACTATACATTGGAATGTATCCAAAGTGCACTGCACACTTGGAAGATGTCCCTCCGAATCCAGTATGAAATTATTCCATTTTGATTTCTGAGCTGAAAATAAAATGCACTGACATTGCTGTCTATGGATAAACCAATAATGCGTCAAAAGGCTTATAGTTCCATCACACATTTCACTTTTACGTGTGTTCTGTGCAGAATACATGTGGGAACAATCAAACTGTGTATGGGAATCCTTTCCTTATTTACGACTTGGCCAACACCAGCTAGTGCATACAAATGCATTTTCTTACACTGTATAGTACATCCACTCCCAATCAGGCCGTGGTAGACATGTAATGTTGCTCTTTTCATTTAGAAAATGGTTGATACCTTTAACCCTGACTCTCATCTCTTATCACCTGTCAATAATTGACCACGTTTCTTTAGAATAAAGTGGCATTCAATAACCCCATATATCTAGTCTCTATGGGGGCATTTTCACAATTCACTAACTGAAATATTCAATGATGGTCAAATATGAACATATCTGACCTTTGCGGAAGGGCTCAAGGACGACATCTGATTTAATGCAGAGTCTTTTCAGCACAGCTACTCCCTCTGGGCTCTTCAGGTTGATCGCCACCGAGCGCTTGCCTCGAGCCTGCGTGTCCATTGCCATTGCAACCTTGGTCCGGTCCACTCGGATCACCTTGGCGCCAAAGTCAGCCAGAATCATGCCGCAAAAGGGCGCTGGGGCCAGGCCCGCAAGTTCGATGACACGCACACCAGCAAGCGCCATGAATGGAACCACTGTTGAAAGATGGGTGTTCTAATGTATTTTATGTGATGTAATGAACATGGTATTCAGTGTGCGGTTAGCCTATCATAACAATTAAATCATTTGAACACCTTTATTAACTATATATATTATTTACATTTTGTTACATGCTACTGTGCAGTCAATATAGATTGATAAAGGGTTTTGTACAATATACATCTATTCAATGACTGCCGCGGGCAACTTACAATGAATATGGGTCATAGTTCACTTGGCAGGGTTGCTTCCATCACTATCTAAGCTAAGTTCTCTTTTGGCATGCTATGTAGATAAATAGCGAACACGCAGTACATGTGCCAATGTTTGAAATATTAAATTCTAGTGTTTGGGCATAACTCTATTTCATAGAAACTCAGAAACACCTACCTTTACTGGACGACAACAACAAAACTCAACCAAATATTTCTGACTACGGATACTTCCTGGTGACGTCCAACTCCTGGTGGTGCATGGGAATTGACGTCTTTAAATAATCACTAAGCGTGGAGAACTCGTATTGGACAGTCATTGGTGGAGAATAGAAGGCATTGCATCAGCGTCTTTTTGTAGGTACTAACTGAGGCCATAGTCTGATTAATCCAGCTGTAATACACAATTAATTGGTATACAACATGAAACGAATGCTTGCAAAATCGTGTAAATGTTCCTTACAAACCAGAACGTTGAATACAATTACATTTGAACTTACTTTACTGGTATGCTGTGCGGTATGTCCTTCAGCTGAAATTTGGGACAAAATATCTACAAGAATGTATTGTTTATCCAAAGAGGAAGAGGCGAAGTGAGAGGTTGTACTCCGCCAAAAATCTGTCCAAGAAAATAAGTTTTTGTATGGAGGTCAATGAGTGTCGAATTTGGTCAACAACATTTTTTATTGCTCAATCGCTATTTGGGGCTTATTTGACGTTTTGTAATAATTAGGTTATTACAAATCCACTGATATAAGTGGACGAAATTGGCAGTAAAATGTTACTGTTTTAAAGCTAATTTCCTGCCATTCTATGTATTTTGACATAGACCAAATACATAAGACAAATATTAGTTAAACAAAATTTGGATCAGTAAATTAACATTTTCAATATACACTGAGTATATAAAACATTAAGAACACCTGCTCTTTCCAGGACATAGAATGATCAGGTGAATCCAGGTGAAAGCTAGGGTGGGGAAGGTGTTCCTAATGTTTGGTATACTCAGCAAAGGTGTCAGCTAGAGATGGCTGGGACTTGCATGGATTTGTAGTCTTGCATGAAGTCTACTTTGTTGCTGATTAGCATGTTCGAATCTAAGAGTAAATAGAGCTGAATATATTGATAAAAGTCACTTTGTCCGAGAGAGATTTACACGGTTATGAAAATGTAACCCCAGGGTAAGCCTACACAAAACACAGCCCTTATTTGAAGTGTTTCTCAAATCCAGAGTGAATAACATGAATGTTGGAAAAAGGATTGGAACCATTTCCTTGTTTGACCGCTAGGTTTTATGGGTATTATGATGTGTCCACTGTTTGGCTCAATTATAGCATCTGTGACAGCTTAGGCAGCAACATTGAAACTATCTCCATTTTAAAGTAGTCCATTTTCTTCTTCATTGGCTGATTGCTACCAACAGGAATCCTCACCCAGTTGACTACTTTAAAATGGTGGACGCCCTCAACAGAGCTGCCAACTCTCATGCATTGGCCATGAGACATTTGATTCTCTTCTGACGCTCACACGCCACACCTCTTATATCTAGTCCATTGTATAGCCAGTGCGTTACATTTTCAACTGTGCTCCAAATCGTTTTGAAATCGGAGCATCTGAACCTGCAATTTAACATCACGAGCGGAAACCTCTATCATTGACCTGTCCTGCCACAGCACTGTGAACCGCGATACATTGAAGCATAAGACGTTTTAAAGAAACACCCCTCAAGATTAGAGTGGAGCTGAATGGAGAGAGAGAACTCTGCTGAGTTATAAAACTGTAAAAAGTGCAGCATGGTAGCGCTGTATTATGTACAATGTTGCCAACAAAATTAGGTTGATGTTACTCCCGTCCCTATTGCAGAATACAGGCTTTTGACAGCATGTACACCAGTCGATTTAATCCACACTTGCATTAGTCCCCTCGTTTGGTGATTGGCATTTAGGCTGTGACAATGAAAAGGCAACAGACAGACCTACAGTATGTTTTATCAGGGAAGTTTGGTAGGGTAACCTGACGAGTAATCGCAAAAATAATTTTGTCAAACAGATTGTGAACCCAAAAGTGTACATTTGATTCTAGAGGGGTGTACGGACCGATGCCGGAGATGAGAAACAGGTACAGGGAGTCAAACATTTAATCAGGAACAGACATGAAACAAGACAGGAACAGTGTCAGCACACGATGTATGACAATCAATGCTGAAGTATGGAACATAGCGGGGAACCAGACAGATATAGGGGAGATAATGACAGAGGTGATTGAGTCCGGGTGAGTCCAATAATCACTGATGCGCGTGACAGGGGGAAGGCAGGTGTGAGTAATGATGGTGGCAGGAGTGTGTAATGCTGGGGAGGCTTGTGCCTTCGAGCGCCAGGGAGGGGGAGCGGGGAAGATAAATATTAAAATAATTTGGTTATGGTGTAGGGGAAAATGTATGTCAACTTGTCTTAGGGAGATTTTATTATCTATTTACTTTATTTAGCCTGATCAGTGGAACAATTCTCATTCTTAACAGTGGGCTAAAATATAGGGTAATTACTGTGCTTATACCAAGAACACTACTGTTATTCCCCACACTTCTATTATTCCACTTCTTCCCAATTTTGCCAGTGTAATCACATATTTTAAATCTGATATGCCCATTTGTGTCTTTGAAAATTAATTAAATGAGGCCATGTATTGTTGAAGCCACCCATGGACAGTTTTAAATAACTCATACAAATAAGCATTGGATATTTAACGTCCGTCGTTAAACGTTAAATGTTCCACCAAAAAACAATAAACAACTCAACGAACGTAAAGCTAGGAGTGCAACACACAAAGACAAGATCCCACAACAGAAGGTGGGAAAAAAGGCTGCCTAAGTATGATCCCCAATCAGAGACAACGATAGACAGCTGCCTCTGATTGGGAACCATACTCGGCCAACAAAGAAATATAAACATAGATTTTCCACCCTAGTCACACCCTGACCTACCAAATAGAGATTTTAAAGGATCTCTAAGGTCAGGGCGGGACAGTACCCCCCCCCCCCCCCCCCCCCCAAAGTTGCGGACTCCCGGCCGCAAACCTGAACCTATAGGGGAGGGTCCGGGTGGGCATCTACCCTCGGTGGCGGCTCCGGTTCGGGACGTAGCCCCCGCTCCCTAAGCTGATCCCTCCGCTTCTGTGGAACTGGACTGTGGATTGTCGCCGGAGGCTCTGAACTGGGAACCACTGCCGGAGGCTCCGGACTGCAGATCATCGCCGGAGGCTTGGGACTGGAAACCCCCGCTGGAGGCTCCGGACTGCAGCTCATCGCTGAAGACTCCGGACTGCGGAACGTCGCTGGAGGCTCCGGACTGCGGACCATCGCTGGAGGCTCCGCACTGAAGACCATCGCTGGAGGCTCCGGACTGGAGACCGTCGCTGGATGCTCCGGACTGGGAACCATCACTGCAGGCTACGGACTGGGGACCGTCGCTGCAGGCTCCTTACCATGGATCATCAATACAGGCTCCGGGCCATGGATCATCACTGGTGGCTTCGTGCCATGGATTACCACTACAGGCTCCGGGCCATGGATCGTCACTGGAGGCTTCATGCCATGGATCCTCACTGGAGGCTCCGGGCCATGGATTATCACTGGAGGCTTCATGCCATGGATCATCACTACAGGCTCCGGGCCATGGATCATCACTGGAGGCTTTGTACGTGGAGCCGGAACAGGTCTCACAGGACTGAGGAGACGTATTGGAAGCCTGGTGCATGGAGCTGCCACAACGCGTCCTGGCTGGATACCCACTTTACCTCGGTGAGTGTGGAGAGCTGGCACTGGACGCACTGGGCTATGAAGGCGTACTGGAGTCAGAGTGCGTAGTTCCGGCACAGGATATGCTGGGCCGTCGGAGGTGCACTGGAGGTCTGGAGTGTAGAGCTGGCACAACGTGTCCTGGCTGAATCACCCCTGTAGCACGGCAAGTGCGGGGAGCTGGCACAGGCCGCACTGGGTTGGCGAGTGCTGGCGAACTGTGGGATACCGTGCATAGAGCTGGCGCAGGATATCCTGGGCCGAAGAGACGCACCGGAGGCCAGGAGTGCTGAGCCAGTGTAACGGATGTGAAACGGCTAGCTAGTCAGCGGTGGTGCGCGCTAAATAGCGTTTCAATCGGTGACGTCACTTGCTCTGAGACCTTGAAGTAGTGGTTCCCCTTGTTCTGCAAGGGCCGTGGCTTTTGTCGAGCGAAGCACACAGCCAAGATAACGCAGGAGTGGCATCGGGAATAGTCTCTGAATGTCCTTGAGTGGCCCAGCCAGAGCCCGGACTTGAACCCAATCGAGCATCGCTGGAGAGACCTGAAAATATCTGTGCAGCAACACTCCCCATCCAACCTGACAGAGCTTGAGAGGATCTGCAGAGAAGAATGGGAGAAACTCCCCAAATACAGGTGTGCCAAGCTTGTAGCGTCATACCCAAGAAGACTCGAGGCTGTAATAGCTGCCTACGGTGCTTCAACCAAGTACTGAGTAAAGGGTCTGAATACTTATGTAAATGTTATATTTTCAGGATTTTTATTTTTAATAAATTAGCAAACATTTCTAAAAACCTACTTTTGCTTTGTCATTATGGGGCTTTGTATGTAGATTTATGAGGGGGAAAAAACAGATCAGGGCTTTACATAAGGACAATTCAGAGTATGCTATTCTGTTCTTCTGAAATAGATTCTTCTGAGCAACATTTTCTTCATATCGTGTGTCTTTAGACCTGTCTCAAATAAATAATGGATTTATTTGGACTTAAATGGATTTATCAGACTTTTTAAACTGTAGATGTTCCAAAAGTCTGCATCAGTGGCTTGTAGGGTATGCATGGAAGCCAGGAGATGCTAAATGTTTTTATGTTAATTAATGGTCAATTACCATGAGACCGGCAGATATTTGCTTGACAATCACATGCTGACCATTTCATGACCGCCACAGCCCTATGCGTGGTACAGTTTACTTATACGTTTTAAACTACATTCTTTGTCCTCCATCCACTTTCATGGGATTTACCTCAACTTTCTAAAGGACCCATTGTGACATGACTTCCAACATTCTATTCTATTAGCTGTAAACAACAATGTTTTACATAAATCAGCTACAATGACCACTTTCCCAACAAGTTAGACAAAAAGTATGACATCTTGGTGCCTCCTTTGCCCTGGGCTAACGGAGATTTTAGCCCAGGGCTAAGCGAGTGTTTACACTTGCACATTAGAAAGTGGGCTAGCACCAACCTTAGCCCAGGGCGACTCTGCTCCAGAGCAGGATTAGCACTGACTTTTTAGCCCCAGAACACGGTGCCAAAATAGCCAATGAGAAACGGGTCAAGAACAACAACTAGAATGTTCTATGTCCAATCACAAAAGTTGCACGGTCAATTAATTTACATACACTCATGATGCCTGTAACGTGTTCTGCATGTTAGTAACACTTTCATCCTTCCATCTGAGGACAAAAAACATACTTTCATCTGTGCAAAAAACAAAAATGACTGCTATGCAGACTGGATAAAGTCTTCTCACTTAGCCAACTAAAGGTACAAACTACACAGCTTGAAGAGCAGAATAGTCTCCATTTTCATCTGTTTTCATAGCTTTTCTATTGACATTTAATTGGATATATCCATAATAATATTGATGCATTATTTACCTGGATCAGAAAAGTTGTTTGTGCACAGCATTCTCTGTAGGGGCAAGATAGAATTTCAAAAGTGGAACACTGTTTCAAAGGCCAGACAGGCAGACAGTAAGGTTTGTACAAGCCATCACTATTGGAAATCAAATGCTCGGCTAGAAGCAAGATTAAATAATGTGTTAATATATGTAAATAAGGTATTTACGTTTTTATTTGTAATACATTTGCAAAAATGTCTAAACACCTGTTTTCACTTTGTCATTATGGGGTGTTGTGTGTGCATTGATGAGGAAAACATGTAATTGAATCAATTCTGGAATAAGGCTGTAACGTAACAAAATGTGGAAAAAGTGAAGGGGTCTGAATACTTTCTGAATACACTATAAATAAGCATCTCTAAAACAGTGTACAAGAATAATTTTCAAAAGACACTCAATTGAATGATCTAGGCAGGATGTCCTTGAATTAAGCATTCTGTTGATGGTTATGAAGGGCTTCTAAAGCCTCAGAGAGAGACCACAATGTTTTGTATTTCTGTATTAAAAAAAATCAGTTATCAGCATAGTTGCAGAGATAAACATCCTGACGAGTGTGTTGGGTTTTCATGGAGCAACTCTGTGCTCATCTGAGAACCTGCAGCTGTGAGCCATTAAAATCAAACGGGGGCTTATACGTAGCAGGCTTAATTTGGCTGGCTTTTTTCTTTAGGTCTTGGTTTGAAAAAGAAACAGATGAAAAGAAACGGCCAGGGCTGTCATTTCCCTAATGATGTAATGAGAGCAGGAGGGAGTGAAACGGAACTTCAGGGTCACTAAAGACATGCACTACTGCAGGGATGTAACTTCATTCAAAGACTAACCCAATGTCATTACTTTGCGAAATGTATGCATGCTGTGTATAGACGTGACAGCTTCCCAATATGTTTCCATGTGTTATATACACTGAGTGTACAAAACATCATCATAATATTGAGTTGCACCCACTTTTTGCCCCCAGAACAGCCTCAATTCGTCTGGGCATGTACTCTACCAGGTTTCAAAGCATTCCACAGGGATTCTGGCCAATGTTGACTCCAATGCTTCCCACAGTTGTGTCAAGTCGGCTGGATGTTCTTTGTGTGGTGGACTTTTCTTGATACACGGGAAACTGTTAAGGTTGAAAAACCCAGCAACGTTGTCGTTCTTGACCCAAACCGGTGCTCCTGGCACCCGTTCAAAGGCATTTAAATATTTTGTCTTGCACTTTCACCCTCTGAATGGCACACACACACAATCCATGTCTCAATTGTCTCCTCGCCTTTATCTACACTGCTTGAAGTGGATTTAACAGGTGAATAATAAGGGGTGGCATTTCCCAAAATAATAAACACCCTGTCACGCCCTGACCTTAGAGATCCTTTATTCTCTATTTTTGGTTAGGTCGGGTTGTGACTAGGGTGGGCATTCTAGTTTTGTTATTTCTATGTTGACCTGGTATGGTTCCCAATCAGAGGCAGCTGTCTATCCTTGTCTCTGATTGGAGATCATATTTAGGCAGCCTTTTCCCACCTGTTTGTTGTGGGATCTTGTTTATGTATTGTTGCATGTGAGCAGTGCATAGCTTCACATTCGTTTCTTTCTTCTGTATTGTGTTGGTGAGTTTCATAAATTAAACACGTGGAATTCTACGCACGCTGCGCCTTGGTCCGTTTATTACAACAACAATCGTGACGGAAGATCCCACCACCCCAGGACCAAGCAGCGTGCCCAGGAGGAGCAGGTATCCTGGGCTTGGGAGGAGATTCAGGAGTTAAGGACATCCTGGACTTGAGAGGAAGTAAAGGCAGAAGACGAAAGCCTGTCATGGAAGCGGCCACGATGTAGGCCCAAGAAACAGCCTAAAAAAAAAATTGTGAGGGGTACAAGGGGTGGTCAGCGGAGTCGGGGTGTGAACCAGAGCCAGTCTGGGAAAGGAAGGTGAACTTGGAGGGGAGTGAAGGGAGTGAATCAGAGACAGTGAGCTGATGGGGAAATTGGAGGAGAGAGTTATGAGAGAGCTGTTGTGTTGGTGCATGAGGCACGACATCCGCCCTAAGGAGCATGTCCTCAGTTTAATGCCACCTGAGTCAGCTCTCCGTACTCGTCCTGAGGAGCGTGCTAGCCGTCTGGTGAAGACTGTACCGGCTCCACGCACCAGGTCTCCAGTACGCCTCCCCAGCCCTGCACGTCCTGTGCCAGCTCTCCGCACTTGCTTTGAGGAGCGTGTTATCGTTCCAGTACAATGTATGCCGGTTCTACGCACCGTGTCTCCAGTGCGCCTCCACATCCCGGTACGTCCTGTGCCAGCTCCCAGCACTTGCGTGTGAAAGTTGTCATCTGTCCAGGACACGTTGTGCCAGCTTTACGCTCCAGACCTCCAGTGCGCCTCCACAGCCCGGTACGTCCTGTGCCGGCTCTACGCTCCAGGCCTCCTGTGCGTCTCCCCAGCCTGGTACGTCCTGTGCTGGCTCCACGCACCCGGCCTCCAGTGCCTCTCCCCAGCCCGGTACGTCCTGTGCCAGCTCCACGCACCAGGCCTCCAGTGACGGTCTGCAGTCCAGAGCCACCAGCGACAGTCTGCAGTCCAAAGCCTCCAGCGACGGTTCCCAGTCCGGAGCCTCCAGCGACGGTTCCCAGTCTGGAGCCTCCAGCGACGGTCGGCAGTCCGGAGCCTCCAGCGACGGTCGGCAGTCCAGAGCCTCCAGCGACGGTCGGCAGTCCAGAGCCTCCAGCGACGGTCTGCAGTCCGGAGCCTCCAGCGACGGTTCCCAGTCCGGAGCCTCCAGCGACGGTTCCCAGTCTGGAGCCTCCAGTGATAATCCATGGCCCGGAGCCTCCAGTGATGATCCATGGCCCGGAGCCTCCAATGATGATTCATGACCCGGAGCCTCCAGTGATGATCCATGGCCCAGAATCTCCTGCGAGGGTTCCTAGTCCAGAGCCTCCTGCGAGGGTTCCCAGTCCGGAGCCTCCTGCGAGGGTTCCCAGTCCTGAGCCTCCTGCGAGGGTTCCCAGTCCAGAGCCTCTTGCGAGGGTTCCCAGTCCAGCGGCTTCAGCGAGGGTTCCCGGTCCAGAGTCCCAGGCGATGATCCACGGTCCAGAGCTTCCGGCGACGATCCATGATCCGGTTCCTCCGGCGACGATCCATGGTCCGGAGCTTCAGGCGACGATCCCCGCACCAGAGTCGCCACCGTAGCGGGCGGATCCGCTAGATGTCCACCCGGACCCTACCCTATAGAGTCAGGTTTTGCGGCCGGAGTCCGCACCTTTTGGGGGGTTACTGTCACGCCCTGATCTTAGAGATCCTTTATTCTCTATTTTTGGTTAGGCCGGGGTGTGACTAGGGTGGGTATTCTAGTTTTGTTATTTCTATGTTGGCCTGGTATGGTTCCCAATCAGGGGCAGCTGTCTATAGTTGTTTCTGATTGGGGATCATATTTAGGCAGCCTTTTTTTCCCACCTGTTTTTTGTGGGATCTTGTTTATGTATTGTTGCTTGTGAGCAGTGCATAGCTTCACGTTCGTTTCTTTCTTCTGTATTGTTTTGGTGAGTTTCGTAAATTAAACAGGTGAAATTCTACGCACGCTGCGCCTTGGTCCGTTTATTACAACAACGATTGTGACACACCCTCTCTATCTCTGGTTGATAAAATCTGACATTTTAGTCGATAGGTATATTTGCTCCAGAACTCGATAAGCATACAGTAGCTGTCAAATGCAATACTCTTTGATTGGTTATGAGACAATGACCAGCCACTGGCATTAAACAAACCATGTGTGTCCATGTATGCTGATGATTCAACCATATACACATCAACAACCACAGCTTATGAAGCCACTGAAACCCTTAACAAAGAGTTGCAGTCTGTTTTGCAATGGGTGGCCAGTAATAACTGGTCCTGAACATCTCTAAAAGTAAGAGCATTGTATTTGGTACAAATCATTCCCTAAGGTCTAGACCTCAGCTGAATCTGGTAATGAATGGTGTGGCTGTTGAACAAGTTGAGGAGACTAACTTGGCGTTACCTTAGATTGTTAACTGTCATGGTCAAAACATATAGATTCAATGGTTGTGAAGATGGGGAGAGGTCTAGCTGTAATAAAGAGATGGTCTGCTTTTTTGACACCACACTCCAAAAAGCAAGTTCTTCAGGCTCTAGTTTTGTCTAATCCTGATTATTGTCCAGTCGTGTGGTCCAGTGCTGCAAGGAAATACCTAGTAAAGCTGTAGCTGGCCCAGAACAGAGCATCACATTTAGCTCTTAATTGTAATCAGAGGGCTGATATAAACACTATGCATGCCGGTCTCTCTTGGCTAAGAGTTGAGGAGAGACTGACTGCATCACTTCTTCTTTTTATGAGAAACGTGTTGAAAATCCCAAATTGTTTGCATAGTCAACTTACACACAGCTCTGACACACACACTTCTCCCACCAGACATGCCGACAGGGGTCTTTTCATAGTCCTCAAATCCAGAACAAATTCAGTGTTATATAGAGCCCTTATTGCATGGAACAAGCAACATCTCGCGGCACAACGCCTCTCCCCTATTTGACCTAGATAGTTTGTGTGTGTATTGATATGTAGGCTACGTGTGCCTTCTTAAAAATGAATTGTAGTTTTATCCTTGAGCTGTTTGTTCTTGTCTAATGATGTTCTGTATTATGTCATTCTGTATTATGTTTCATGTTTTGTGTGGACCCCAGGAAGAGTAGCTGCTGCTTCTGCAACAGCTAATGGGGATCCTAATAAAATACCAATACCAAAAATACATCAGGACCCATTTACCCAGAGCAACAAAATAGTGTCTGAAAACAGCTTGTGAATTTAACAGACTTGGTGTTGTTACTAGACCACCAGTTAAAATAATATAGCTAGAATTCAATCAAAAGCACAGTATTGGCATTCTTTTTACCAGGTAAGTTGACTGAGAACACATTTTCATTTACAGCAACAACCTGGGGAACAGTTACAGGAATGAGCCAATTGTAAGCTGGGGATGATTAGGTAACCATGATGGTATGAGGGCCAGATTGGGAATTTAGCCAGGTCACCATGGTTAACACCACTACAATAAAGTGCCATGGGATCTGATCTTTAGTGACCACAGGGAGTCAAGACACCCATTTAAAGTCCCATCCAAAAGACAGCATCTTACATAGGGAAATGTCACCAATCACTGCCCTGAGGCATTGGGATGTAATTTTAGACCGGAGGAAAAGGTGCTTCCTACTGGCCCTCCAACACCACTTCCAGCAGCATCTGGTCTCCATTCTAGGGACCAACCAGGACCAAACCTGCTTAGCTTCAGAAGCAAGACAGCAGTGGGATGCAAGGTGGTATGCTGCTGGCCACACACAAATTTGATTGAATACAAAGTCCTGGTTTGTTGGATTGATATAGGCAAATCTTTCACTTGCATACATAGAATGGGATTTCTATCAGATTGGCTACTTGAGGAGAGCACAGGACTTTGAACTTTGAACAAATCACATATTGTATTACAGAATGGAGTCTGAAGTAGTGTCCAGTGATGCATTCTGATTATGGTAAGGTTTACAGAGATTGTCCTGGGCTTTGCTAAACGAGTGGTGATTCTGGTCCGTTTCTGTAGAGATCTGAGGCACACTCAGATGCATAAACAGTAGAGCGCATCCCCACTTTGAGGTTATTTTTAGGCCTACAATGTTAACAAACTCCTCATTGGGCCAGTAACCGAAAGATAGAAAACATGAAACATCTACCGATGTGCCCTTGATCAAGGCACTTAACTCTAGTAGCTCCTGTAAATCACTCTGGACAAGAGTGTCTGCTAAATGACTAAAATGTACTTATTAAATTGGTAAAGAGAAACTGGCACATAATTTTTGGGTCAGTGGCAAGTAGCCTAGCACATAAAAGTGATGGGCCAGTAACCGGAAGGTTGCTGGTTTGAATCCCTGAGCCAAATACATGAAGAATCTGTTGATTGATAAGTGTCTGCTAAATAACATGTTCAAAATTAAAAAGTGTCTGCTAAATAGCTAAAATGTAGATGTAAACTCCTCCAGTAAGCTGATAAGCATATCACTGCACCTGCTAAACTGTGTGTGTGACCAATAGCATTGGCCAGCGTTAGGAAGAGTGTTGGTGGTTCCAAACTTCTTCCATTTATGAATGATGGAGGCCACTGTGTTCTTGGGGACCTTCAATGCTGCAGAAATGTGTTGGTCCCCTTCCCCAGATCTGTGCCTTGACACAATCCTGTCTCGGAGCGCTACGGACAATTTCTTCGACCTCATGGCTTGGTATTTGCTCTGACATGCACTGTCAGTGTGGTACCTTATTGTAGACAGGTGTGTGTCTTTCCAAATCATATCCAATCAGTTGAATTTATCATAGGTGGTCTCCAATCAAGTTGTAGAAACAGCTCAAGGATGATCAATGGAAATAGGATGCACCTGAGCTCAATTTCGAGTTGCATAGCAAATGGTCTGAATACTAGATTTATGAGGATTATATTTTCTTCTCCATTTTCTAAAAAGGCTGTAACATTACAAAATGTGGAAAAAGTCAAGGAGTCTGAATACTTTCTGAGTGCACTGTATATAGGGCAGCAGCCTCGAAGGTGCAGGGTTAAGTAACCGGGTGGTAGCCGGCTAGTGATGGCTATTTAACAGTCTGATGGCCTTGAGATAGAATGTGTTTTTCAGTCTCTTGGTCCCAGCTTTGATGCACCTGTACTGACCTCGCCTTCTGGATGACAGCGGGGTGAACAGGCAGTGGCTCGGGTGGTTGGTGTCCTTGATGATCTTTTTGACCTTCCTGTGACATCGGGTGCTGTAGGTGTCCCGGTGATGCACTGTCAGCTGTGGGATACAGCCCGATAGGATGCTCTCAGTTGTGCATCTGTAAAAGTTTGTGAGTGTCTTAGGGACCAAGCCGAATTAGAATACAATATTTGACAAACGTTCTTGTTTTTTCGAAGCACCGCTACACTTGTGAACCCTGTGATTTACTTTGCTCAAAGTTTACAAGAAATAAAGCAAGAGGATAACAAGTTATGCACAGAAAAGACTGAGGTCATGGAAAGAAACAAAGAAAGACAAGAGGTACATTGAGGCGATGCAGACAGTACAGTTTGTGTGAGCGTTCAATAACCATGAGAACTGCAGGGATGCATTGCTATGGATTAATTGAGGATCACCCCTGCTGTTCAATGTCCACTAGCTCTATATGGCTGAAGAGTTTTTCCCATAAAAAAAGGTGTTCAGAGATCAATTGTCTGCCTGTCCCTCTCTGCACTATCTTTGTCATTGTTCAAGTTAGCAGGCATGCTATGAACCAGATCAATGGTGAGCATCCGGGGTCGAAGGACAAGGATAAAATACTAGAGGCATTGATGGAGGAAGAAGTTAAACATGATTTACAATCATTTATGTGCATTAGGTAAATCTGTTCTGAAGATTCAGCACATTATCTTGTTTTATAAAATATCACTTGAGTGTTTGTGGGGTACGTCCTCTAATACTTGTTCATCAACTCAGGCGCAACTCGAATGTGTTCTAAATTATACATAGTCTGATGTGATGATAGATGTACATTGTTAATACTTCCAATCTAAACTTTAGTTTCACAAGGGAGTAACTGCACAATAGTTCCAGCAGACTTCTTTAATGAACTACCCCAGGTTAATGTCAAATGAACAGGTGGATGTACTACCGTTACCAGTCCATGGCCACTGACCCTGATGAGAAAGACCCAGTGTACTCTCTATTGCTGAAAGAACAACCTGTTCCTAAGGCAGGATTTACACGTGGTCCATAGCTAGGGGTAAAACTGTCTCTCTGTGAAGACTTAAGGATGGATCTGAAGTGTCGACCTTGAACAATGTATTTGAAGTGAATAATGTATTTTGTCATTTTGGAGTCATTTTCTTATTGTAAATAAGAATCTAATATGTTTCGGAACACTTAATGTGGATGCAACCATGATTATGGATGAGCATGAATGAATCGTGAATAATGATGAGTGAGAAAGTTACAGATGCACAAAGATCATGCCCCCAAAACATGCTAACCTCTCACCATTACCAATAACAGGGGAGATTAGGATTTTCTTGTTGGTATGGTATTTATATGACAAGAAAATAGAAGTCTTTGGCCACACACACCAGCTGTGGGTTTGGCCTTCGAAAGAACAATGCATATGCAGAAAAACCCAGTTGCCAAAAACCTGGATACCTCTGCCAGGAGGCTGAAACTTGGCCGCAAGTGAATCTTTCAGGAAGACAATAACCACAACGCACGCATCAAAATCACAAATGTCAAATCACAAATCATTGCCATATGAATCCAAAAAACTGTGAAAGTTGTGCCCTTGGAACAAAAAAAAGAACTGCTAACTGGGAAAAGGACAGACATTGGTGCCAGTAACAACAAGCCATTTTCACAGGATGAACCATCCCTGACCCACTGAGGCAAGATATGCAGGTCATAGATCAGCCTGTTCAGCCATCTCTGGACCCATGGCCAGCGAGACCCACACCACAACCAAGACCTGTGACACCTGGAGGGAAATCATACTGTGTGTGTGTTTGTGTGTGTGCGTCTGTGTGTGTGTGTGTGTGTGTGTGTGTGTGTGTGTGTGTGTGTGTGTGTACAGTGCCTTGCGAAAGTATTCGGCCCCCTTGAACTTTGCGACCTTTTGCCACATTTCAGGCTTCAAACATAAAGATATAAAACTGTATTTTTTTGTGAAGAATCAACAACAAGTGGGACACAATCATGAAGTGGAACGACATTTATTGGATATTTCAAACTTTTTTAACAATTCAAAAACTGAAAAATTGGGCGTGCAAAATTATTCAGCCCCTTTACTTTCAGTGCAGCAAACTCTCTCCAGAAGTTCAGTGAGGATCTCTGAATGATCCAATGTTGACCTAAATGACTAATGATGATAAATACAATCCACCTGTGTGTAATCAAGTCTCCGTATAAATGCATCTGCACTGTGATAGTCTCAGAGGTCTGTTAAAAGCGCAGAGAGCATCATGAAGAACAAGGAACACACCAGGCAGGTCTGAGATACTGTTGTGAAGAAGTTTAAAGCCGGATTTGGATACAAAAGGATTTCCCAAGCTTTAAACATCCCAAGGAGCACTGTGCAAGCGATTATATTGAAATGGAAGGAGTATCAGACCACTGCAAATCTACCAAGACCTGGCCGTCCCTCTAAACTTTCAGCTCATACAAGGAGAAGACTGATCAGAGATGCAGCCAAGAGGCCCATGATCACTCTGGATGAACTGCAGAGATCTACAGCTGAGGTGGGAGACTCTGTCCATAGGACAACAATCAGTCGTATATTGCACAAATCTGGCCTTTATGGAAGAGTGGCAAGAAGAAAGCCATTTCTTAAAGATATCCATAAAAAGTGTTGTTTAAAGTTTGCACCAAGCCACCTGGGAGACACACCAAACATGTGGAAGAAGGTGCTCTGGTCAGATGAAACCAAAATTGAACTTTTTGGCAACAATGCAAAACGTTATGTTTGGCGTAAAAGCAACACAGCTGAACACACCATCCCCACTGTCAAACATGGTGGTGGCAGCATCATGGTTTGGGCCTGCTTTTCTTCAGCAGGGACAGGGAAGATGGTTAAAATTGATGGGAAGATGGATGGAGCCAAATACAGGACCATTCTGGAAGAAAACCTGATGGAGTCTGCAAAAGACCTGAGACTGGGACGGAGATTTGTCTTCCAACAAGACAATGATCCAAAACATAAAGCAAAATCTACAATGGAATGGTTCAAAAATAAACATATCCAGGTGTTAGAATGGCCAAGTCAAAGTCCAGACCTGAATCCAATCGAGAATCTGTGGAAATAACTGAAAACTGCTGTTCACAAATGCTCTCCATCCAACCAACTGAGCTCGAGCTGTTTTGCAAGGAGGAATGGGAAAACATTTCAGTCTCTCGATGTGCAAAGCTGATAGAGACATACCCCAAGCGACTTACAGCTGTAATCGCAGCAAAAGGTGGCGCTACAAAGTATTAACTTAAGGGGGCTGAATAATTTTGCACTGCCAATTTTTCAGTTTTTGATTTGTTAAAAAAGTTTGAAATATCCAATAAATGTCGTTCCACTTCATGATTGTGTCCCACTTGTTGTTGATTCTTCACAAAAAAATACAGTTTTATATCTTTATGTTTGAAGCCTGAAATGTGGCAAAAGGTCGCAAAGTTCAAGGGGGCCGAATACTTTCGCAAGGCACTGTATGTGTGTGTGTGTGTGTGTGTGTCTGTGTGTGTGTGTGTGTGAAATAGAAATAGACGTGGCGTAGGCTGCTGAGGGTCTGCCGAGGAAACCTAGGAAATGTGTGCGACGGGACCTTCTCAAATATACTGAACACAAATATAAACGCAACATGCAACAAATTTACAGTTCATAGATGGAAAACAGTCAATTGAAATAAATTCATTAGGCCTTAAACTATGGATTTCACATGACTGGGCAGGGGTGCAGCCAAGGGTGGGTCTGGGAGGGCATAGCCCCACCCACTTGTGAGCCAGGCCTACCCACTGGGGAGCCAGGCCCAGCCAATCAGAATGAGTTTTTCAACCAAAAAAGGCTTTATTCAGACGATCACTCAGGTGAAAAAGCCGTATATGGAGGTCCTGGGCTGGAGTGGTTACACGTGGTCTGCATTTGTGAGGCTGGTTGGACGTACGTTGGAGGCGGCTTATGGTAGAGAAATTAACATTAAAATCTCTGTTAACAGCTCTGTTGGACATTCCTGCAGTCTGCATGCCAAATGCACGCTCCCTCAAAACTTGAGACATCTGTGGCATTGTATTGTGTGACAAAACTGCACATTTATTGTCCCCAGCACAAGGTGCACCTCTGAAATGATCATGCTGTTTCATCAGCTTCTTGATATGCCACACCTGTCAGGTGGATGGATTATCATGGCAAAGGAGAAATGCTCACTAACAGGGATGTAAATACATTTGTTCACAACATTTGAGAGAAATAAGCTTTTTGTGTGTCTGGAACATTTCTGGGATCTTTTATATCAGCTCATGAAACATGGGACCGACACTTGACACGTTGGGTTTCTATTTTTCTTCAGTATACTATTTAAGTATGGCTTATCCACTGACATCATGGTTCAATACATAATGTACTCAGACTATTGATTTTATCCTGGCTAGTGGCTTCATTGATTGTGCTTGTTTTCTGTGACATTGCAATAATTGGCCAATGTTAAGGCACACTGAGGATCTTGCACAGGAGGCAATGATATGCTGCGCCCCTGTGGAAAATAAGAGGACTACACGACACCGATACAGTGTGCTCATTGTTCACAAAAGTATTTTCTTAAAGTCACATTTGAGACGTCTGGCCACCAGAGGGCACTCATGTACAGTCATTGCTCATGAGTCCTGATTAAAAGAGTGTCCTAATGGAGTGTGTGTAATAGTCTCACAAGGTTGTGCAAATGGAGTGTCACAAGGTAGTGTAGTGCAAGTCATTAAAATGGATCAGGCCTCTCCCGGGATGCATCTTTAAAAGGACATAAAACACAGTAAAGACAACACAATCCCATTTCAAAGCAAAGTGGCACTCCTGGGACATGCATTTACGTGCACAAAGTGCATTCATTAATCCAAACCTGAGACAAGGACGGAGGAGCAGGGAGAACTGGTAATGACATGAGTCTTGAAACAGGTAAACACCACCAACCATATGCCAGTTATTTAACTCCCCATTACACCGTCAAAAGAGTCGTTGAAAACCGCAGAGGAAATGATTATACATATTAGCTACATTTCTTTAAATGTAACCACATTGTTTGATGGGGATTGCTCATCATTTTGTATGTAAACGAGTCGAGCTTCCGCCAGCATCAGGTTTAAAACCCCAGCCAGCTGGACGTAAAACCACTGGATGAGAAGGCAGCAGTAGCAAATCATGCCATTCCATCTAAGAGACGGTGCCAGGTGATCACAGGAAAGGGACATCCTGAGCTCCATCTGCCAGACATGGACTACCACGTCTTCTGTGACAGATGCAGCCCTTTGAAGTTGCTGTCAACAGATGGAAGGTGCACTGGACTGGAGACTTATAAATGGAGAGGAATTACGCACATCCAGGCATAAAGCTAATATATATTACATGGCACAGTCATGCAATGAGAGGAAATGTTTTGAGTTTATTTTATTTTTACAGGGACAGTGCACATTAATCAACGTTTCAGTAAAAGTGCCGGTTTTAGCCAGCCGGCAAATTTTCAACCGCAGTCCCTGGGTCTGCTTACTATTTGCTGCTACTGACTAACAAGACTCATAAATAATACATCTCTAGTCTATATAATGGTATGGGGTATTCAGCTCCTACCCTACGAGTTCTGGAGTCTACTGGTTTTCTGTCCTACCTGATTGGCCCGTGTAGCTCAGTTGGTAGAGCATAGCCAGGGTTGTGATTTCAATTCCCATGGGGGACCAGTACAATATAAGTATTAAAATGTATGTACTCACTACTGTAAGTCACTCTGGATAAGAGCATCTCCTAAATGACTGGTGTCCCAGATCTATGTCATTTTCAGCAAAAAATTGAAAAAAGGGTACGACCTTTCAGTATATAGTCATTAAACAATACTGCCTGCACATGAATTACATGAATGAAGATAGAAAGTGTAAGGAGCACCGAGAACACTGATATCCGTTTCTCAGCAGATGTCTTCAAAACCTTGTAATGCAGTGTCATGTTAGTACACTAGATGGCAGTATGTAGTATTGGAAATGTAAAAGAGTTGCAAAGTTCTGAATATACAGTTGATGTCGGAAGTTTACATACACCTCAGCCAACTACATTTAAACTCAGTTTTTCACAATTCCTAGTAATTCATTTCATTTAATCCTAGTAAAAATTCCCTGTCTTAGGTCAGTTAGGATCACCACTTTATTTTAAGAATGTGAAATGTCAGAATAATAGTAGAGAGAATTATTTATTTCAGCTTTGATTTCTTTCATCACGTTCCCAGTGGGTCAGAAGTTTACATACACTCAATTAGTATTTGGTAGCATTGCCTTTAAATTGTTTAACTTGAGTCAAACGTTTCAGGTAGCCTTCCACAAGCTTCCCACAAAAAGTTGGGTGAATTTTGGCCCATTCCTTCTGACAAAGCTGGTGTAATTAAGTCAAGTTTGTAAGCCTCCTTGCTCGCACACGCTTTTTCAGTTCTGCCCATACATTTTCTATATGTTTGAGGTCAGGACTTTGTGATGGCCACTCTAATACCTTGACTTTGTAAGCCTTAACTATTTTGCCACAACTTTGGAAGTATGCTTGGGGTCATTTGGAAGACCCATTTGTGACCAGGCTTTAACTTCCTGACTGATGTCTTGAGATGTTGCTTCAATATATCCACATAATTTTCCATCCTCATGATGCTGATCTATTTTGTGAAGTGCACCAGTCCCTCCTGCAGCAAAGCACCCCCACAACATGATGTTGCCACCCCCGTGCTTCACGGTTGGGATGGTATTCTTCGGCTTGCAAGCCTCCCCCTTTTTCCTCCAAATATAACGATGGTCATTATGGCCAAACAGTTCTATTTTTGTTTCATCAGACCAAAGGACATTTCTCCAAAAAGTACGATCTTTGTCCCCATGTGCAGTCGCAAAACCGTAGTCTGGCTTTTTTATGGCGGTTTTGGAGCAGTGGCTTCTTCCTTGCTGAGCGGCCTTTCAGGTTATGTCGATTTTGAACTCGTTTTACAGTGGATATAGATACTTTTGTACCTTATACTTTGCTGTTGTTCTGGGATTGATTTGCACTTTTCGCACCAAAGTACGTACATCTCTAGGAGACAAAACGCGTCTCCTTCCTGAGCGGTATGACGGCTGCGTGGTCCCATGGTGTTTATACTTATATTGTTTGTAAAGATGAACGTGGTACCTTCAGGCGTTTGGAAATTGCTCCTAAGGATGAACCAGACTTGTGGAGGTCTTACATTTCTTTTCTGAGGTCTTAGGCCTTGAAATACATCTACAGGTACACCTCCAATTTGCTCAAATTATGACAATTAGCATATCAGAAGCTTCTAAAGCCATGACATCATTTTCTGGAATTTTCCAAGCTGTTTAAAGGCACAGTGAACTTAGTGTATGTAAACTTCTGACCCACTGGAATTATGATATAGTGAATTATAAGTGAAATAATCTGTCTGTAAACAATTGTTGGAAAAATTACTTGAGTCATGTACAAAGTAGATGTCCTAACCGACTTGCCAACACTATAGTTTGTTTGTTAACAAGACATTTGTGGAGTGGTTAAAAAAAAAGTTAATGATTCCAACCTAAGTGTATGTAAACTTCCGACTTCAACTGTAGATGGAGGAGTGTAAGATGAAAGATGGTATCTTATGGCATATACTGTATGTAACCACTTCCCAATGAGTTAGTGGTGTAACAGACAGGCAGAGGAAGAGACAATTACACCTCAGGACTATCATGCTAAGACCACTTAATAGAAATGTGAATACTATAAACAAAAAAGGTTTATAACACTGGTCAGGGGTCACAGTGGCCATACAGGGTAAATGGAGATATTTAGTTGCCGTTTGTATTTACCTGGCCACTGACTAAGATCAATAAATGGTGGATGATGTGATATAATTTATTAGTCAAGTTTCTTATCTGCTTCTTCCTGAGACACACCCATTATTGTATAGAAAGCGTCCCACATTTCACAGCTGCCATTTCACAGAACCCTTTGAACAATGCCGCAATGTCAGGAGATAAAGTTCACCTTGTGCTCGTAACAACCAAACCAGGAGAGAGAGGTTGTTTGTCCATTAAAGAAGAGTACTGTAGGCTACTTAAGGCTTCCACGTTTCTATTATCCTGTCAGGTGTATGTTCTGTATTGTTTGAGACTTTGTTGTGTTTAAAAATAACAAATTATTGTAATCTGTGATAACAAAATGAGTAAATGGGAGTTCCATGTCCAAACAAGTGAAACAAATCCTGTACAGTTCAAGTACTCTACTGCAGTAAGTCTTAAAACCTATTGATTTGTTGGGATTGAACAGTATTACAACGTGGCTCTGCTGTAATCCCGAGAGCCCAGCCATGGAGCAGTCCTCAGTCACATGACCCTTCCCATGTGGCTGCTGGATTCCTATCGTTCTGTGATCACATACTTACACTAGGCCAGGGGAAACTATTTATAGACAGGGTGAAACCAGAGGTCTATCCAACAGCATACTTTGTTCTGCTCTGCCTAGTTTTAGTTGGCATGGGAGGGAACTTGCCGACTGGGCCGGCCGAAACTTCAGAGGACTTAGAAACCCTTCCAGACACAGCAGGGTTCTTATCTGATATCTTTATCAGCTGAGGGACAGTAGGAAAGTGGTGAGAACTGGGCCAGTCGAGGCAGAGAAAAGAAATGGTGGCAGCACAACAGCACCTACACAAAGGAAAGTGCAATCAAGTCGGTGGGATGGTACCGTATTACACTAGGGTGTCAGGACCAGGGTGTCAGGACCAGGGTGTCAGGACCAGTGTGTCAGGACCAGGGTGTCAGGACCAGGGTGTCAGGACCAGGGTGTCAGGAGGAAGAAACTCTACCGAGGCACATCATGGGATATACAGAACTTTATAGGTCGCAGGCTTGTTGTTCAGAGCTCCTTTGACTATTCAAAAAATCATCATCATTGACTCACACACATGGACTTTAGAACCATATTCGTCAACGTCTCCCAAAATAACATGATAAAATAACATATCTGCACAAATAAATGTTTTAATGAAAATGTTGAACTTTTGCATAGCTGAAGAAGCGAAGGGCTGCATCCACGCTGTGAAACTCTGGGATGCTGAGAAAACCCCAAAATCTTCTTCAACAGTGGACTACTTTACAGCTGCACAAATGAACACACAGGCAAGGTTGTTCTGGTAGCAAGGAGACTACACGTCTCGAAATATAAAGATCAAACGCGCTCACTACAAGTTATCGTTGTATCCTTCTCACCCACATTTGGGCACCCTCCAACTTAAGTCAGTAACATCAGCCCTGGCCCATAGAAGGAGTCTCTGCATTGATTACATGTAACAATATACAGTATGTATATACATCAGTTGCTGGAAACTATTAGAGCTTAATAACAATATTAACATCATTATAATAGCATGTGTTCAAGGAATGTCAAATGGACCACAGTGTGTTACATAAGGTGACATCAAGGTCGGCAGGTAGCCTAGCAGTTAAGAGTGTTGGGCCAGTAACCGAAAGGTCACTGGTTCAAATCCCCGAGCCAACTAGGTGAACAATCTGCTGATATGCTCTTGAGCAAGGCACTTAACCCTAATTGCTCCAGGGATTCTGTCAATAATGGTGGATCCCTGGCTGTGACCCCACTCTCAGGGGGAGTGGGATATGCAAAAAAATATATATAAAAAAATCAAATAAATGTGTACAATAGAGCAAATGTAAGCACCCAGCTAATTATTATATTGATCATTTACCTGCATTAGACATAGTATAATCCGTCCCACATACATGCCATGTGTCATCATTATAACAAGCCACATCCACGAGTAAGCATACCTGGACTTTTAGCTTGAATACATGTTAATCATTAAATCTATGCCCAAATAAGAGGTGGTTACAGTCCATAAAAAGGCCTACTCCTTCAGAGCTCAGTGTCCATGATACATAAACTTTAAAAAAGGTTTAACTCTAACTTACTGTGATTTGATGACCGTTCACATTTTGTTTGCATAAATGAGTCTATAAAGGGCAACTTCATCACATTATCACATTTACAGAACGCACAGGGAGATACTGCTTTGAGTTGATCGATCTCTGTGGATTCATGGTGACAGTCTCTGCACAGAACAGAGTCCATACTGTCCATATTGTAGACTATGGTCGGCAGTGAAAAGCAGCTGGAGAGTACAGGCTTGTGTATCTCCTCAGTGACGTTAAAGCACCCTCTCTTTCCAACGTTCACTCATAACCAAGGCCATCATCCCGTCCGGCAGGAGAACACCATTTATAGACCCCGTCGCTGGAAGATAAAAAGCGAGTTGTTACTGTAGAAGTGAAATTTGTTTTTGCCACACAATTACAGAGCAGCTTTTGTATAAGCACTGAATAAGCAGTTAAAAGAGAGATGGATAGCATGTTTAAAATGACCCCAGATTCCTTGTCAGACCCAGCCTCTGAACACCACTTTAACAGCTCCACATCCATCACTATGCCCCGAGTCTTCTTAGGTCCGTGTGTGTTCATATTACCTTTTGTAGGGGCAGGCAGCCAGGAAGGCATAGTGAGGAACCAGCTGCACGTCTGCTTTGATCTGACTGTTACAGCCAAATTCAGATACTAAGTCACCCTGCAACGAGCCTGGCCCACACAGAAAATGGACTATATAGGGTGTGGAAACATTGTGTAATGTTCTCCCTCTCTGTCTGTGTAATATGTATCAATGTGTTCAAGGATGGGCTTAGGCAGTGCCAAGCACCAGGCTTTATTCCCCTTCAGGGCCTCCCTTCAGTTGTGAGCTGAATTAGAATGTGATGCTTGGCTTGATCCAACTGGGGAATATCACCTTCCAACAGCAATAAGAGGAGTCTAGTCAGTTTTTGAATTGTCTTTTACCACTGGAATCACTGGAATCAGAACAGCTGGAGATGCTGTGTGTCTTGGCACAACAAGAGAACAAACTAAGGATAATGATGTTAAAGGGGCATCAAAGGTCAGAAAAACGTCCAAGATGTCTTGGAAACTCAGAGATACAGTACATACCGCATCATATTGCATTGATGTTTGAGGTTTCTACTGAATCTGAGGATGCTTCATGCGTTCCATTTGTGTTCATCATAATCATATTGAGCTTCTCTGTTCCATTCCTCGTCTCCTCTTTTCTTCTCCTCTTCCGCCTGCAAAGTTTATGTCGACTGAGACAGAAAAAGAATATTAGAAAGTAACCCATTCCAATTTGTGATGACATCATTTACTTATGTGATGGCATCATCTGTCCTGACTCTCACATGAGCTATTCACCAAAAACATTCTCGCAGTATCACAGAGTTTAGTTATGTACGGTATTTTCTTTAAGCACACAAGACTCTTTTGTTAAACTGATACAACACCTGGCACTCTGTCTCTCTTTTGGGTAAAAAAAAAATGAGAGGGGAGAACAGGGCAGATACATACAGCTTGATGGAAAACCAAAGGTAACATGGCCACAAGCGCTTCATTAAAACTTGGCCATTCATGGGATACACACAGATTCCTTACATCCCATCCCAGGGCTAGTATGACTGGCTGTGAGGTGATGAAGCTGTATGTCCACCTTTTCCACTCTCTCTCTCACACACACACACACACACACACACACACACACACACTCCCTCGGACAGGAAGGTCGCAACATAAAGTAAATCTGTCTGTTTAGCTACTTAACAAATGTGTATTTTACTCACTGTGCACAGATGCAGATGAATATGATGAGCAGTATGAGGAAGACCAACGCTGCTATCACACAGGCTATGATGATCTGCCTCTGGTCTCCTATACGCCAGGCCAAATCAACATACTCACACCTGGACCCAATGTACCCTTTTTCACATCTGAGACAGAGCAAACACACAATTCACCTGCTGCGATTAAAATGTGGACAACAAGTTTGCTTTATTGTTCCTAAGAAAAACAACAAAATAACTTGAAGCGCCTGGGCTATGAGAAAACAAGCAGATGCTGGTCTGTCAGATCAGCTATTCGAGCTGTTCCTAATGAACTGGTCCCGCTGATTGTGATTCTGAGATGCTTGATGAAATGCAGTCAGACCATATGACACCAATCATACATCTGTCTGCCTTTGTTGTTTTTAGTTTAAGTGCATGTGTTCTGTGCAGGGTCACAGTAAACAAGGTCAGCACATTCAGTAGGGTCAACGAGGGATTTCAGTGTTACTTGTCAGACATGAAAGTAAAAACAGAACCTTCATACTTGTAATAATAACGGGGAAATATTCTGCTACAGTTATCAAAATAGATACAAATTAAACATGTTTTCACTGCAGTGAATGTTGAGTACGCAGCATGTTCTTGGCTTGAGACCTTCTGCCTTGGATGTGTACAGATAAATGATTGGGGCCCACAGTAAGGGTCGGGTGAGTTGATTTACCTGCACGAAGGAGTGTTCTGTTCCTTCACAAAGCGGCACGACCCATGGATACAGTAATTCCTGAACTCCTTTGGACATTTGGTGAAATGGCCGCTCCATTTGGCTTGAGTTGCAGTTTCTATTGAGTCTACGGCAAGCGCAAAGAGACAAATACAGGGGAAAGGGGGATTATAAAGTCACTATTTTGATATATAATATCCTTCTGACAAAAAAGATTGCATTGAAAAGGTGATGTAGAATAAGATACAAGTTTGAAGTGAGAGGCCCCTTTCAAACTTGTCATGAGGTCCCTGTTTTCCCTTAGTAACCTGACTCCGGGGGGCCAGTGTGACTTGTCATATAAATAGGCTCCTGGCATCATGATCTGAGGAAGGACCAGGAACTGAACTGACCAATGGGGCAAGACTGGTGTGATTGAGGATAATAATGTGTCAATTACAGATTTATAACTAATGAAATTCTGTCAAAGTAAAAAGAAACTGATATCCTCCTCAGCCTAATTTGATAGGCTGTGTAGAAACACACAAACAGAACATTCTGACCACTATAGTAAAGAGAATGGAAACCTTATTTCACTATTTTATTCTCCTCTATTCCCTTCCAGTGAGTCATTGGGTGGGTAAAAGAATAATGAGGCTTAGTTAACATGACAGAGAGGGAGAAAGCCCCAATTGTAGTGTGAAACATGAGAGCATGCCTCTGACCTAAATATTGAATAGGTGCAGATCTGGTTACAAAGGAACAGCAGGTGTAAATTGATCTAGGTATTTAACTGAGTAGCTGTATGTGCAGCCAGTCATCACACCATATTTCCCAGGAATAAGTATGGTGCAGAGGTCTAAGGCATTGTATCTCAGTGCTAGAGGTTTCACTACCGACCCTGGTTCGATTCCAGGCTGTATCACAACCAGCTGGGATTGCGAGTCCCATAGGGCAGCGCACAATTGGCCCAGTGTCATCGGGTTAGGGTTTGGCCGGGGTAGACTGTCATTGTAAACAATAATTTTTTTCTTAACTGACTTGCCTAGTTAAATAAAGGTGAAATACAAAACATTTAACAAATGTAAACTGAACATAAGAAGAATAGCACACTGCAGACAGGTAATCAGGAACGACCCCCACCTCCCCTTGATAAAATAAACTTCACTGTATCACTCCATGTGGGTAAATACAATGGTACGATCAGTAGTTGATTAGAACTCTTAGTTGTGAGGATTATCATCAAACAGCAATTGACAAATCCTGAATAGTGGAGGCCCTAACCGAGGCTGCTTCAATTGACACCTGATGTCAGCCTGCCGTCTATAGAGAGCACATCTAATTAGCAGTGAGGAACCGAACCCAGTGCACATCTAATTAGCAGTGAGGAACCGAACCCAGTGCACATCTAATTAGCAGTGAGGAACCGAACCCAGTGCACATACACAGCTGGTGCTACATTTCACAATACCACTCACAGGAAAGGTAATGACTGCACGGTCAATGACTGCACGGTCACTGGTGGCAAGAAGGCTTTCATTTGCACTATGGTCTCTGTTGGGGCTGGTACATGACACCTCCTCCTGATACTAAAGGGCTGGGTGGAGAAGCATTTGATATTCCAACTGTTTGAATGAACCACTGTGTGAATGACGCAGTCCTGGAGTATGGCCTTCAAATTTAACGACAGAGCAGGAATACTGAGTATAAGAATGTTTTTCAAGTGCACTTAGTCTCTTTACAAAATGTACCGTGTATGTAATCACAAACACCTTCCTATTCTAATCCAACAGGTTGCTTCTAAACCTGAGTAACTCAAACACGTTAACACATGTGCATGTCAGATGGTAAGAAACACTTTTATGTATGCCTTCTTCAAACTTCAAACAAACTTTCATGGCATGATTATCCCTCCATAAGTTTATGTTTCTCGGGGGGGGGGGGGGACAATATACCTGTGAAGTTGTTTGTGTTGCCTTGGTGATAGCGGGACACATTCTTGTTGGCCGGCTCCTCAGTTGCATTCCATTCAGCCAGAGAACATTTGCATAGGGCCAAAGCTACAACCAGAAAACAAACAGAGCTGATCTCAAAATGCCCAAACATCAAGTCAAATCCATACAATTAAATTATTTTAGAATCTGAAAGTTAAGGACAGAGCAAAGGTTGTGGAACTTAATGTTTGGCAGTAATTTGACAGTAATACCCCCAGCTTGGGTTTTGGGGTTTCTGGGATTCCCAACACTGTGATAACCTTACTAAAGGTAGTCTTGCATTCAATCCAACAACACTGTTAGTGTTTCAGAATATTCAGGACAACAAAATCCTGCCATGATACAAATGTGGGTAATGGGGAATAAAGCTACTGTATCTATGAAGCAAATAGATGTGATTATCGATAGTCTATGTTATTGGTTTGGATATTGTTGGCATGTGCATTGGGGAACTCTATTTGCTAATAGAGGGCTATGGAGTGGTGGATCATTTGTTGATCATCTGTCACACCAGCATGCTAATTGCTGCTGTCAATCACAGTATAGACAGGCACATAAGATGATTTATATTTTAGTCATTTAGCAGACGTTAGCAGAGTGACATTTTCTTTATACTAGTCCCCCATGGGAATCGCACCTATAACCCCGGCGTTGCAAAAGCCATGCTCTACCAACTGTGCTACACGGGACTACATTACATATCCCAAAGTTATAGTTTGAATAAACGAAAACTAGTGAGGTAATATAAGAAAGACATTTGTAATAATACCTGAAAGATATAAATATCAAAGGAAATACAATCTTGAGATAGATGTTGTAAAACAGTACTAAGTCAGTTATTAACCAGATTATAGGCAATTATATTCCAATACAATCAGTAAATAAAGTTAGTGTGAGTTTGAAGAGTTATTCAACTGGAACACAGAACGGTGCCTCTTACCTGTGACTATTCCGACATACAGTTTGCATGCCTTTGCCATGTCCGTGAGCAACGAATATACTATTCCGGGTGGATAAATAGGTAAACGTAGATTTCGTTTCTTATATAAAATCCGGTCAACAAGTTCACTATTATATCCTCTGTTTAGTAGGATACCCTGCTTCCCGACTCACGAATAATGTGGTTCCTAAATGCGTGATCGCGTACCGGTGAACTACAAGGGCAAGAGATACTGCGCAGGCTAGAGGTTTGAATGGGTGAAATGGAACCTGAACATAATAGTGCCACGCCCACCTAATCATGTATGTGCGAGTGCACTCTACCAGTGCAGTTTCATTATGGCATGCAGCTCAAACTGGAGATTGGCTACTAGGCTATCAATTAAGGTGCAATCCGTTTGATGTGCGCATAACCTAATGCAACAAGTTATTAATATACTGTCATTAAAACACATGACAGTTCTTTAGAACATAATTTGAAGATATGATGCATCTTTATCAAGATGGTTGTCCTGTTAGCAAAAACGTAAACAATTGAAGAATATTTCAAGGTGCATCCCATGATATTTGCATATACAAATATAGCACTTGCATATATTTGCATAATGCACATTTTATGGATTTTTAACTAAAATATTAATCGTTTTACCTGCATCAGCACATTTTAGTGACCTCTACTGTGAACTGTTGGTAAACGGCAGACGGCGCCGGCTAATGAGACTGTGGGCTAGAACGGTGGTCAGAGAGTTTGTTTGTGTTTATTGGCGTGCAGGCCTCACTATTCAGGCAATGTGAGTCTGCCCAGGTCTACCTATGTGTGCTCTTTCTCACTTTCAGCCCACTCTCTATCGAGGCCTACTCAGTGCACAATGAGCCCTCTGCTAAAATGTGAACTCAGGAATAGTTCGTCTATGGACATCAGCGCTGCAATGCCAGGCAATATGTAGTGGATATAGGAAATCCTATACTGGGGTAAAAGTAATGTATCCAGCGAAGGCACAATTCCAGATGTAGCTGGTTCCTTGATAGCGGAAGCCTTGCCAATAACTATCCAAGAGGTTGATCAAAAGTGTCAAAGCACATTGCCTGTCATTTGTCCCATTACCCACGATAATGGTATGTTGATAACTAGGTCATCTCAAATGGTAGTAGGCAAAAAGAATGCAGTGACTGTCAGCCTCCTGACAGTTTGCCTGCTGTGGAGTAGCAGCCTATTCACAGACAAAGTTGTAGCACCACATGGTGGCCACGTTGTGCTGTTGCTGCGGTTTTTTTCATGAAAGTAGTATTTACCCACTATGTTCCCATATGGATGATACTGTATGGGCCATCTCAAATATCTCATCTTCTGAGTTGCACAAAGCAATCATACATTCAATCTTCATTCTACTAATACGACAGCGAAAGTTCTCATTGTAGGTCCTGCTCATTGACTCGTACAAAATGTACAGTACCATTGGATAATTCATTTTAAATGATGTCACACCCCATGATCATTTCACACCCCATATACATCCCATATGAAGCACTACAATAAAGAATGAAAGGAGTAGAGCAGCCCTTTCCCCTGTGGGGCCTGCTACACGGCAGCAGTCATCCCTAAACCAGTTTTGGGGTTTCTGTTTTACAGACAGATGTTGTATTTAAGCTGTCTCCTCTCATCACTTAGGCCCATTCACTGGAGTAACAGCATCACTTCTGCAGAGACAAAAATGTTGAGTGTGTCAAGACTGTTGTTTGAGTGGCTTCTGTTATTGCACATTTTAATTGTTTGTGGAAAAGTAAGACAATTGTACATAATTAAAAACAATGACATTTGTATTACAACTTAAAGCATACATAGAAGAAATGCTGAGGGTTTATTTTGCTTGTGTGCCCTATTAATACATGGTAATGAACACTTAACAAAACTAAACAAATACCTCTCTTTAGGCCAGCAGAAAGACCAAGAAGAAGGAATTGGATGCCATGAGAGCCCAGAGAGCATCCTCCAATGTCTTCTCCATGTTCAAGCAGACACAGATCCAGGAGTTTAAAGAATTGAGCTCACACATGATAACAAATATCATGTGGTTCATCATGTCATGTTATGAGGAAGCACAACAATGTTCCCAACCATAGTGAGTAAGGACAAATATGGTATTGTTTTTCATAAAAAATTCTGTAAGCCTTTTCTTTCCCTGGGCTAGGTGTTCACACTTACCGACCAGGACAGAGATGGGTTTATTGACAAAGAAGATCTGAAGGATACCTATGAATCTCCTGGTCGGTATTTCAATGATACACTATTTCAATTGCCAAACGTATGTGGACACACCTTCAAATTAGTGGGTTTGGATGTTTCAGCCACACCAGTTTCTGACAGGTGTATAAAATCGAGCACACAGCCATAGACTAACATTGGCAGTAGAATGGCCTATACTGAAGAGCTCAGTGACTTTCGTCAAATGCCCTGCTAGAGCTGCCCCGGTCAACTGTAAGTGCTGTTATTGTGAAGTGGAAATGTCTAGCCGCAAAGTGGTAGGCCATACAAGCTCACAGAACGGGAGCACCAAGTGCTGAAAAATCATCTGCCCTCAGTTGCAACACTCACTACCAAGTTCCAAAGTGCCTCTGGAAGCAACGTCAGCACAATAACTGTTCACCGGGAGCTTCATGAAATGGGTTTCCATGGCTGAGCAGCCGCAAACAAGCCTAAGATCACCATGCGCAATGCCAAGCGTCGGCTGGAGTAGTGTAAAGCTCGCCAACATTGGACTCTCAATTAGTGGAAAGGTGTTCTCTGGAGTGATAAATCAGGCTTCACAATCTGGCAGTCCGACAGATGAATCTGGGTTTGGCAGATGCCAGGAGAACACTACCTGCCGCAATGCTTAGTGCCAACTGTAAAGTTTGGTGGGGGAAGAATAATGGTCTGGGGTTGTTTTTCATGGTTCGGCCTAGGGCCCTTAGTTCCAGTGAAGGGAAATCTTAACGCTACAGCATACATTCTAGATGACTCTGTGCTTCTAATTTTGTGGCAACAGTTTGGGGAAGGCCCTTTCCTGTTTTGAGCATGACAATGCCCCAGTGCACAAAGTGAGGTCCATACAGAAATGGTTTGTCGAGATCAGTGTGGAAGAACTTGACTGGCCTGCACAGAGCCCTGATCTCAACCCCATTGAACACCTTTGGGATGAAATGGTACGCCGACTGCAAGCCAGGCCTAATCGCTCAGCATCAGTGCCCGACCTTACTAATGCTCACTTACTGTAAAACAGCTAATGGTTGTTTGAATGGTGGTGATGCTTGATATCTCAACTATCCTCCAGGTAAGCTGAATGTGAAGAACAATGAGCTAGAAGACATGCTCAAAGAGGCTTGTAGTCCCATCAACTTCACCATGTTCCTCAACCTGTTTGGAGAGAAGCTGCATGGAACAGATCCAGAAGAGATCATTCTCAACAAATTCCGAATGTTCAATCCTGACACTAAGGGTTATGTACACATAGTGTAAAGTAGTTAAGTAAACATACATTAAAGTACTACTTAAGTAGTTTTTGGGGGTATCTGTACTTTACTATTTAAATTTCACTACTTTTACTTCACCACATTCCTAAAGAAAATTGTTTACTTTTTACTCAATATATTTTCTTTGACAGCCAAAAGTACGTGTTACATTTTGAATAATTAGCAGGACAGGAAAATAGTCAAATTCACGCACGTATCAACCGAACATCCCTGGTCATCCCTACTGCCTCTGATCTGGCGGACTCACTAAACACACATACTGAATTTGCAAATTATGTCTGAGTGTTGGAGCGTGCCCCTGGATTTCTGTAAATTTTAAAAACAAGAAAATGGTGCCAACTGGTTTGCGTAAGATAAGGAATTTGAAATGATTTACACTTTTAATTTGACTTTTGATACTTATGTATATTTTAGCAATTACAGTTACTTTTGGGCGGCCATTTCTGAGATACTGGATCTGGCACCGACAATCATACAATGCTCAAAGTCACTTAAGTCACTAGTTTGGACCATTCTAACGTTCAACGGAACAGTAACTGACTGCTTTTTTTGGAAAATCAGATTCATTAGCAGCTCAGGTACAGTTGAAGTCAGAAGTTTACATACACCTTAGCCAAATACATTTAAACTCTGTTTTTCACAATTCCTGACATTTAGTCCTAGTAAAAATTCCCTGTCTTAGGTCAGTTAGGATCACCACTTTATTTTAAGAATGTGAAATGTCAGAATAATAGTAGAGAGAATGATTTATTTCAGCTTTTATTTCTTTCATCACATTCCCAGTTGGTTGGAAGTTTAAATACACTCAATTAGTATTTGGTAGCATTGCCTTAAAATGGATTAACTTGGGTTAAAAGTTTCAGGTAGCCTTCCACAAGCTTCCCACAATAAGTTGGGTGAATTTTGGCCCAGTCATCCTGACAGAGCTGGTGGAACTGAGTCAGGTTTCAGTTCTGCCCACACATTTTCTATAGGATGAGGTCAGGGCTTTGTGATGCCCACTCCAATACCTTGACTTTGATGTCCTTAAGCCATTTACCACAATTTTGGAAGTATGCTTAGGGTCATTGTCCATTTGGAAGACACATTTGCGACCAAGCTTTAACTTCCTGACTGATGTCTTGAAATGTTGCTTCAATATATCCACATAATTTTCCTTCCTCATGATAACATGTACAGTGGGGCAAAAAAGTATTTAGTCAGCCACCAATTGTGCAAGTTCTCCCACTTAAAAAGATGAGAGGCCTGTAATTTTCATCATAGGTACACTTCAACTATGACATACAAAATGAGAAAAAAAATCCAGAAAATCACATTGTAGGATTTTTAATGAATTTATTTGCAAATTATGGTGGAAAATAAGTATTTGGTCATCTACAAACAAGCAAGATTTCTAGCTCTCACAGACCTGTAACTTCTTCTTTAAGAGGCTACTCTGTCCTCCATTAATTACCTGTATTAATGGCACCTGTTTGAACTTGTTATCAGTATAAAAGACACCTGTCCACAACCTCAAACAGTCACACTCCAAACTCCACTATGGCCAAGACCAAAGAGCTGTCAAAGGACACCTGTGGTGCAACGTGGCATTGGTGGATGGAGCGAGACATGATGGGCTGGCCAGTCCATAGTATCAATGCCTTCCTCTTGCAGGAACTGCTGACACACTCCAGCCACATGAGGTCTAGCATTGTCTTGCATTAGGAGGAACCCAGGGCCAACCGCACCAGCATATGGTCTCACAAGGGGTCTGAGGATCTCATCTCGGTACCTAATGGCAGTCAGGCTACCTCTGGCGAGCACATGGAGGGCTGAGCGGCCCCCCAAAGAAATGCCACCCCACACCATGACTGACCCACCACCAAACCGGTCATGCTGGAGAATGTTGCAGACAGCAGAACGTTCTCCACGGCGTCTCCAGACTCTGTCACGTGTTCAGTGTGAACCTGCTCTCATCTGTGAAGAGCACAGGGCGCCAGTGGCGAATTTGCCAATCTTGGTGTTCTCTGGCAAATGCCAAACGTCCTACACGGTGTTGGGCTGTAAGCACAACCCCCACCTGTGGACGTCGGGCCCTCATACCACCCTCATGGAGTCTGTTTCTGACCGTTTGAGCAGACACATGCACATTTGTGGCCTGCTGGAGGTCATTTCGCAGGGCTCTGGCAGTGCTCCTCCTTGCACAAAGGCGGAGGTAGCGGTCCTGCTGCTGGGTTGTTGCCCTCCTACAGGCCGTAGGAGGGCAACAACCCAGCAGCAGGACCGCTACCTCCTCCACGTCTCCTGATGTACTGGCCTGTCTCCTGGTAGCACCTCCATGCTCTGGACACTACGCTGACAGACACAGCAAACCTTCTTGCCACAGCTCACATTGATGTTCCATCCTGGATGAGCTGCACTACCTGAGCCACTTGTGCGGGTTGTAGACTCAGTCTCATGCTACCACTAGAGTGAAAGCACCGCCAGCATTCAAAAGTGACCAAAACATCAGCCAGGAAGCATAGGAACTGAGAAGTGGTCTGTGGTCTCCACCTACAGAACCACTGCTTTATTGGGGGTGTCTTGCTAATTGCCTATAATTTCCACCTGTTGTCTATTCCATTTGTACAACAGCATGTGAAATTTATTGTCAATCAGTGTTGCTTCCTAAGTGGACAGTTTGATTTCACAGAAGTGTGATTGACTTGGAGTTACATTGTGTTGTTTAAGTGTTCCCTTTATTTTTTGGAGCAGTGTATATACTTTTGTATCTGTTTCCTCCAGCATCTTCACAAGGTCCTTTGCTGTTGTTCTGGGATTGATTTGCACTTTTTGCACCAAAGTACGTACATCTCTAGGAGACAGAACTCGTCTCCTTCCTGAGCGGTATGACGGCTGCGTGGTCCCATGGTGTTTATACTTGCATACTAATGCTCCCAAGGATGAACCAGACTTGTGGAGGTCTACAATTTGTTTTCTGAGGTCTTGGCTGATTTCTTTTGATTTTCCCATGATGTCAAGCAAAGAGGCACTGAGTTTGAAGGTAGGCCTTACATCCACAGGTACAACTCCAATTGACTCAAATTATATCAATTAGCCTATCAGAAGCTTCTAAAGCCATGACATCATTTTCTGGAATTTTCCAAGCTGTTTAAAGGCACAGTCAACTTAGTGTATGTAAACTTTTGACCCACTGGAATTGTGACACAGTGAATTATAAGTGAAATAATCGGTCTGTAAACAATTGTTGGAAAAATTACTTGTGTCATGCACAAAGTAGATGCCCTAAACGACTTGTCAAAACTATAGTTTGTTAGCAAGAAATTTGTGGAGTGGTTGAAAAACAAGTTTTAATGACTCAAACCTAAGTGTATGTAAACTTCCGACTTCAACTGTATCTAAGAGATGGAAACCCGGATACTGTACAGACATTTGTCTGCAAACCTTTCAGGTTAAACAGATGTTCCAATCGCCTACCTTCGACCCAGCAGGAAACCTGGACTACAAATCCCTCTGTTACATCATCACACGCGGAGAGGAACAGGAGGAGTAAAGGATCTATGTTAGTGCTGTCAACATCAGACAGGTGCTGATGGTGCTACTGGTTGATCTGTGTTTGAAATGTGAATAACACGCTGCATTGCTGCCTCTCTCGGATTCAGCCGAAGTTAAATATGTATATATTGAGAATATAAAACCCCAAAATATAAACCATGTAAAGCATTACATGTTTTGAATTCATTACTGTATTTATTTTCTCATCCAAATTATGTTGTACAAATATATCACACACAAAAAGTTTAGAAAAGACTTGTATCCCAGTGTACCAAAATAGAAAATTGCACAATTCAACTACTTAACATTACTGAGTAGAAAATCAAGTAACCAGAACGTAAACAAGTTGAGTTAAGTCTAACGTTTTTGGCATCAAATATGAAACATAATTTACGTACAACAAGTATTGCATTTAAGTGACACAGACTGAAACGGTATGAGTCCTCTGAAATTTTAAAACCCTACTCACAATGTACTAAGACTATTTATACAGGTTGAAAAATATACAAAAATGTAATACATGTAGATGAATAGTTATTTCCAAAGACGATCGAATCCTTTCACCACATTTAGTGGTTTACATTCTTTGGCAAAGTCATACAGCTGTGTTTAGTGCAATAGTCAAGTACAGTATTTCCTTCTCTTAGTTTAGACAGTGAGTTTACCTCCATCTTCTCAAGTCCTCCTCTCCAATTGGGGTCATCGGCAGGCCAGCGCCTGGGCCTCGCTGAGGACATAGAAGGCAAAGGAATAACCAGGGAGTCTGAGATGTTCTCCTGCAGGAAGAGGAGTGCCCTGGAGCGATGGAAGTGTTCTTTCATCCACCATCTTCAACACCTCTCCGTTGAGTTTCACAGACCTGGAGATCACAGCACACTGTTAAGTCTCCTTTCTATTTTTAGTAGTATGGCATCCTTTACACTGACAATATTACAAAGCAAGACAAAAGCAAACACTTCCTTGAACTGTAATAATGAAAAGCGACAAACTTAAGGTTAGTGGCCCCATTGATGGGAATAAAGGTTACTGGTAGCCTACTTGGAGTAGAGTCCCTCCTCGCCAGGCTGTTCAGACTGTAGAACGAAGGCCTCGCCGGTACTGTTAGAGATTGTAACAGGCACAGAGATCCTCGCAGGGCCCTTACTCAGGTTCAGAGCAAACAATGTGACTGCTCCACTTTTGTAGCTTGTGCTGTAGAAGAGAGAACATCGAGGAACAGTCAGGATGGTTGTCGCACATACAAACACAAGTTGTGGCTTCATTTTAAATACAGCTGGATTGTGGAATACCTTTTCTTGTTAGTGCAGTGCAGGTAGACCCGTACTCTTTTCGTCTTTCCCAAAATGGAAAAGGCTTCTATACTCAGCACCTCTGGTCCAACAAGCCTCTTGTACAGAACTGATAGCCAGTAATCCTGCCAAAGTGATACAGCCATAAACTAGATAAATGACTATACAGTCAGGTCCAAAATTATTGTCACCTTTGATAAAGATAAGCAAAAAAGACTATCAACATTTTGCAATGGCCATCTCAGTCTCCGGACTTGAACCCCATTGAAAACCTATGGTTTGAATTGAAGAGGAGAGTCCATCAGTGCAGACTAAGGATATCTAGGATCTGGAAAGATTCTGTATGGAAGAATGGTCAAAAGTCCTTCCCAATGGGTTCTCCAATCTCATAAAAGATTTTAGAAAACGGCTCAGTGCCGTTATCCTTGCAAGGGAAAGGTTCCGGATTATTGAAAACAGGGGTGCCAATAATTAAAACAAATATTTTATAGATTTTTTTATTACTTGTTAAAAACACACATACACATATATACATATACATATATATACATATATACATATATTTCTCTGAGAAAAATATTCACAAATTTAGCATACAATATAGCTGTATTTGTATTATTTATTTGATAAGGCCTTTTTTGCTCATCTTTATCAAGGGTGCCAATAATTATGGACCTGACTGTATATAGAAATGGGACAATTCATAGTATAGACAAACTATTGTCACAATCAACAAATACTTGGATCAATTATGTTTTTTCAGGAATTCAGAATACAGAGGAGAATAAACAGGAATTGCTCTTACAGGAAGTGGATCCAGGTTCTCATCTACCAGGTGGTAAGTCCCAGATCCAATCAAAACCTGTCTGATGAGAACATCCAATCCGAGCTTCGCACCCAGGCCCAGTTTATCCAGCCACCTGTAATCATTAAACATTTATTTTACACCACACACAGTACTTTAATACATTATAACGTTTTTATTGCAAAGAATGAGATTCTGACACATATCATCTGATTTAGATACACGCAACCTTATTCAATGAGAATGCAATATGTAATCCTTCGTAAGAACCTACTGCCCTCACACTTGATTAAGTCAATGTTGGATACATCATGTGGCATTCCTTTCATTTTTTTTGCATGTGAGACTACTATTGTAAGTCTTCCTGGAACAGGGCATGGTTGAAAGGCTGATCATGAGGCTCACAGGTGACCTGTAAATTCAATGAAAACCACATGTTCTGGAATAGCAGAGATTCCCTTCCATGAGAGTAGACTAACAACACAATTGACTCAACTACCGCCAATGTAATGAGGCTGTAGGTCTGTAGTCTCTCTTCCCACAGTGGAGCACCATGAGTCTGGCAAGCGAGACCAGCCTGACTGTTACAACCTCCAGAGTAATCCAGATGAAAATGATCAGATGCTATCAGGGTGTGATACTGACTGGGTCTATCTATATCCTGATCAACACCAACATACACACACTCACATGAATCCAGCGACAAATGTGTCAGACAGGCCCTTAGCCCCGCCTCCATAGGCAGAACTAGTCTCTCCAAGCCACACCTTCTTCCCAGGGGAGGTCAGCTCAATGGTCTGCGGACACACGAAACAGAAGACCCATTTAAAGTCCTTACTGAACTGCAATACATTCATAGTACATTTATAAACATGTACATGTGTTAACTTTTTCTTCATTACCTCCATGACTTCATGTGTTTTTAAGGCCAACGTGTTTAGCACCTCAGGGTCTAGGAAATCTTCTAGAGACGTGTCTCTTCCATTGACATAATAACTAACAGAAGGGCAGAGCAATCAAGGATGAGTAGAACTTCATATCAAACACAACAGAATCACTAAGAATAAAATCACATTTTCAGATTATATGGTGTGTAGACCATTTCTCTCATCTGACACACACACACCACCGGGGGGGAGGCAGGGAATGGTTGAATCAACGTTGTTTCCACATCATTTATTAGTATTTTTTTATTGTTATTTAGTTTGACCTTTTTTCACCCCAATTTCAATCTTGTCTCATCGCTGCAACTCCCCAGCAGGCTCGGGAGGCGAAGGTCGAGTCATACGTCCCCCAAAACATGACCCGTCAAACCGCGCTTCTTAACACCTGCCCGCTTAACCTGGAAGCCAGGCGCACCAATGTGTCAGAGGAAACACCGTTCAACTGAAGACCGAAGTCAGCCTGCAGGCGCCCGGCCCGCTACAAGGAGTCGCTAGAGCACGATGAGCCAAGTAAAGCCCCCCCCCCCCCCCCCCGGCCAAACCCTCCCCTAATCCAGACGACGCTGGGCCTGTTGTGCGCCGCCCTGTGGGACTCCCAATCACGGACGGTTCTGATACACCCTGGGACCGAACCCGGGTCTGTAGTGATGCCTCTATCCCTGCGATGCAGTGCCTTAGACCGCTATGCCACTCGGGAGGCCATTTCCACATCCTTTCAACACCAAAGAAAAAAATAGTATGACATTGAATCAACGTGGGAAACTGATAGATATGTTTTTTTAAGTCATCAACATAAATGCATTTTAAAAAAAATGTAATGCAGCTTTTAACCTAAATCCAATGACATGGTGAAATGTTTTGATGATTTCACGTTGAATTTACGTTAGTCGATAACCAAAGATAAATTGAAACTAGACATTGAACTGACGTCTGTGCCCAGTGGGATGTGAAGTCTAGTCAGTGCAAGCAATTACAAACAGTTATGTTAAGTTCCTCTTACCCCTTGTGGCAAACCCACTTACCCAACATCACAGGCACAATCATAAACTATTTCTGTGTTTGTTCAGTCTCTGTGTTTGCGTCAAAGTCAAAGGCACCAACACGACATCTGACCTTAGCATTCCGGCCGCGTTCCTAGGAAACTAAAAACTATGCAGTATTTAGTTTTTTTACGTGTTATTTCTTACATTGGTACCCCAGGTAATCTTAGGTTTTATTACATACAGTCGGGAGGAACTACTGGATGTAAGAGTAACGCCAACTGACCATCATTATGACCAGGAATACGACTTTCCCGAAGCGGATCCTCTGTTTTGCCTACCACCCAGGACAGTGGATCAGATCCCAGCCAATGAACCAAAATAACGATGCCGTAAAAGGGGCAGACGAAGCGGTCTTCTGGTCAGGCTCCAGAGACGGGCACATCGCACAACGCTCCCGAGCATACTACTCGCCAATGTCCAGTCTCTTGATACCAAGGTTGATGAAATCCGAGCAAGGGTAGCATTCCAGAGAGACATAAGAGACTGTAACGTTCTTTGCTTCACGGAAACATGGCTCACTCGAGACACGCTATCGGAGTCGGTACAGCCACCTGGTTGCTTCACGCATCGCGCCGACAGAAACAAGCATCTTTCTGGTAAGAAGAGGGGCAGGCAGGTATGCCTTATGATTAACGAGACGTGGTGTGATCATAACAACATACAGGAACTCAAGTCCTTCTGTTCACTTGACTTAGAATTCCTCACAATCAAATGTCGACCGCATTATCTACCAAGAGAATTCTCTTCGGTTATAAATCGCAGCCGCATATATTCTCCCCCAAGCAGACACATCGATGGCCCTGAACAAACTTTATTTGACTCTATGTAAACTGGAAACCACACATCCTGAGGCTGCATTCATTGCAGCTGGGGATTTTAACAAGGCTAATCTGAAAACAAGACTCCCTAAATCCTATCAGCATATCGATTGTGCTACCAGGGCTGGTAAAACCCTAGATCATTGTTATTCTAACTTCCGCGACACATAAGGCCCTCCCCCGCCCTCCTTCCGGAAAAGCTGACCACGACTCCATTTTGTTGCTCCCTGCCTATAGACAGAGACTAAAACAGGAAGCTCCCGCGCTCAGGTCTGTTCAACGCTGGTCCGAAAAATCTGATTCCACGCTTCAAGATTGCTTCGATCACGTGGATTGGGATATGTTCAGCATTGCGTCAAACAACAACATTGACGAATACACTGATTCGGTGAGCGAGTTTATTAGCAAGTGCATCGGCGATGCCGTACCCACAGCAACTATTAAAACATTCCCAAACCAGAAACCGTGGATTGATGGCAGCATTCGCGTGAAACTGAATGCGCGAACCACTGTTTTTAATCAGGTCAAGGTGACCGGAAACATGACCGAATACAAACAGTGTAGCTATTCCCTCCGGAAGGCAATCAAACAAGCTAAGTGTCAGTATAGAGACAAAGTAGAGTCGCAATTCAACGGCTCAGACACAAGAGGTATGTGGCAGGGTCTACAGTCAATCACAGATTACAAAAAGAAAACCAGCCCTGTCGTGGACCAGGATGTCTTAGTCCCAGACAGACTAAAATCAAATCAAAATCAAATCAAATTTATTTATATAGCCCTTCGTACATCAGCTGATATCTCAAAGTGCTGTACAGAAACCCAGCCTAAAACCCCAAACAGCAAGCAATGCAGGTGTAGAAGCACTAAACAACTTCTTTGCTCTCTTTGAGGACAATACAGTGCCACTGACACGGCCCACTACCAAAACCTATGGACTCTCCTTCACTGCAGCCGACATGAGTAAAACATTTAAACGTGTTAACCCTCGCAAGGCTGCAGGCCCAGACGACATCCCCAGCCGCGTCCTCAAAGCATGCGCAGACCAGCTGGCTGGTGTGTTTACGGACATATTCAATCAATCCTTATCCCAGGCTGCTGTTCCCACATGCTTCAAGAGGGCCACCATTGTTCCTGTTCCCAAGAAAGCTAAGGTAACTGAGCTAAACGACTACCGCCCAGTAGCACTCACTTCCGTCATCATGAAGTGCTTTGAGAGACTAGTCAAGGACCATATCACCTCCACCCTACCTGACACCCTAGACCCACTCCAATTTGCTTACCGCCCCAATAGGTCCACAGAAGACGCAATCGCAACCACACTGCACACTGCCCTAACCCATCTGGACAAGAGGAATACCTATGTGAAAATGCTGTTCATCGACTACAGCTCAGCATTTAACACCATAGTACCCTCCAAACTCATCATCAAGCTCGAGACCCTGGGTCTCGACCCCGCCCTGTGCAACTGGGTACTGGACTTCCTGACGGGCCGCCCCCAGGTGGTGAGGGTAGGTAACATCATCTACACCCCGCTGATCCTTAACACTGGGGCCCCACAAGGGTGCGTTCTGAGCCCTCTCCTGTACTCCCTGTTCACCCACGACTGCGTAGCCATGCACGTCTCCAACTCAATCATCAAGTTTGCAGATGACACTACAGTGGTAGGCTTGATTACCAACAACGATGAGATGGCCTACAGGGAGGAGGTGAGGGCCCTCGGAGTGTGGTGTCAGGAAAATAACCTCACACTCAACGTCAACAAAACAGATGATCGTAGACTTCCGGAAATAGCAGAGGGAGCACCCCCCTATCCATATCGACGGGACAGTAGTGGAGAGGGTATTAAGTTTTAAGTTCCTCGGCATACACATCACGGACAAGCTGAATTGGTCCACCCACACAGACAGCGTGGTGAAGAAGGCGCAACAGCGCCTCTTCAACCTAAAGAGGCTGAAGAAATTCAGCTTGTCACCAAAAGCACTCACAAACTTCTACAGATGCACAATCGAGAGCATCCTGTTGGGCTGTATCACTGCCTGGTACGGCAACTGCTTCGTCCACAACCGTAAGGCTCTCCAGAGGGTAGTGATGCACAACGCATCACCGGGAGTAAACTACCTGGCCTCCAGGACACCTACACCACCCGATGTCACAGGAAGGCCATAAAGATCATCAAGGACAACAACCACCCGAGCCACTGCCTTTTCACCCCGCTATCATCCAGAAGGTGAGGTCAGTACAGGTGCATCAAAGCAGGGACCGAGAGACTGAAAAACAGCTTCTATCTCAAGGCCATCAGACTGTTAAACAGCCACCACTAACATTGAGTGGCTGCTGCCAACATACTGACTCAACTCCAGCCACTTTAATAATGGAAAAATTGATGTCAAAAATGTATCACTAGCCACTTTAAACAATGCCACTTAATATAATGTTTACATACCCTACATTACTCATCTCATATGTATATACTGTACTCTATACCATCTACTGCATCTTGCCTATGCTGTTCTGTACCATCACTCATTCATATATCTTTATGTACATATTCTTCATCCCTTTACACTTGTGTGTATAAGGTAGTTGTTGTGAAATTGTTAGGTTAGATTACTCGTTGGTTATTACTGCATTGTCGGAACTAGAAGCACAAGCATTTCGCTACACTTGCATTAACATCTGCTAACCATGTGTATGTGACAAATAAAATTTGATTTGTATGCTACACAAGGGACAGTTCAACTTACTGGTGCCAGGTGCATGCATCAATTGCTTCTGCCCCACTCTCCAAGAACCTATGAAAAGTAAATGGGATACGATTGTTCAACATATCCCACGTGATTGGTGGTTATGTAAGAAGAATCTATTGATCTGACGTTAACCTGCCCTCAGACCACAGGAGACACAGTTGAGGGATGAGAGTTTGTCCCGTAGACTGTACAAACAAAGCAGTTTCCCAATAGGGGAAAGAGCCAGGATATGTTTGGAATACTTTTTGCCTTTTCGATAAGAGATGAATGAGTTGGAGTAACGATTAACAGTTAAAGGGATACTTCGGGATTTTGGTAATGAGGCCCTTTATCTCCTTCTCCAGATTCAGATGAACCCGTGGATACCTCATTGTCAAAATCCCAAAGTATCCCTTTAGGGTTTGAACCACAGCCATACTTGGGTATAGACATACAGTAGGTGGATATAAAGGAGAGAAGCAGTAACAAACTACAGCTGTGAAATGACAGAAAACACCTATGAACTATACAAACAAGAGGTTAGTCTCCCACTACAGTGGAAGTGATATTTAACCTTGATGAACGAAGGTATGCAGGTCACATGTCGTAATTCAATTGTAGAATCCTATTTTAATTCAATTCCTTTAGTAGTTTTCTAGTTAGCAACAACCTTTTGGTGTCAAGATGCTTCTTACATTGATTGAGGAGACTTCCAATACTATTTCTTTAGTTAGTACAACAGCCTGTCCATTAGGACTATATTGGGACTACTTTATATATAGGCTACATAAAGGGACAAACTCTCACCCCTCCAGTAAGTCTCTCCGGTGGTCCCGGGGTTGGCTAATGTCTGGTCCATAGAGTCCAGTGTTATGGTAAAGTTTGGATTCCTGCAGAATCTTGCGGAGTTGAACAAAATCTTGGCCGAGCTGATATCCATCCACCCTGATCCCTGCCTTCTTCTCATAGCTGTTGGGCTCTAAAGGGAGACAGGATTTTTGTTCTACCAACCTTACAATACCTAAATCATTTAGTTGAGAATTCCCTGTTTCAGTCATTAACACAATGAAAGATGGCTTAGTTAGTATAACACTGTAAATACTGGGGGCCTCAAAATTATTACCATTGCCCAGCTCCCAGGACATGCTGTACTGTTTAGATTCACAGTACCGTAGGAGGGTCCTGGCATTACTGCTGTCCCAGGAGTTCCCAGAGGTCCTGAGCAGCTCGTTGAGCCCAAAGATGAGGTCTAATCCAGAGCAGTTGGTAAAAGAGTAGAGCAGATCCACTGCACACTCTGTCAGGGGAAAAAATACATTTTAAACGTTGTATTCTTCTTTCTGTGAATTTGCTCAAGTGAAATGGGGTGGTTCCAAGATAACAGCTAAACAAAAGAGCCAGTGTGTTGTGAGCTAGACTGATGCTACCTTCATGACCACGGTTCATACCTGTGAACTTTACACTCCTATACTTCCTCTGCAAGTCCTCCTTGTCGAGAATTATTTCCTGTAGAGTCCATTCCTGCTTCAGCCTCTTTTCCAGTAGTGGAGGCAGCTCCAGCCTTTCACATATGTCATCTGACAGCAGATTAGCAAACAGGAACCAGACACCAAGTGGCTGTGAGTCACTCAGAAGCTGATGACCTAAGATCTACCTCAAACTAATGACATTGCTTGAGATCTGCCTGGTTTACTGCGTGCATTCAAGCTGACTCTTTGTGAATCAACGTACTGTTCTATCTCTCAATGCCAAACAGGAATCATGCTGAGGAGTCAAGTGACCACAGTCAAACCACACACATCAAAATAGCTGCTATTGAAATGTATAGATATGACATTATGCCTGACAATGTCTGTGGTGTAATGTGACTCACAGTTGAGATGAGTAACAATGTATGCCATATTTACCTGCATCAAACACAGAGTTTTTGTGATTCTCGTTTGAATGTAAAAATGTTGGGTTGAAGGTCATGAAATCTTGTCTTGTCCCTCCAAATCTCAGAAATGCTGGAGTCAAAGCTTTTGCCAATGTCCTCAGCTTTGGAGACCTTGTGGAATGAAATAATGTTTAGTTCAGTATTTATGGAGTTTCATAAGATTATGTAGCGCTGGTCTCTGAACTGTTTTTCTGTTAGGCTAAGGACAAAAACAACTTCGAGTAAGTAACTGAAAACAACAAAAAAATAAGACCCTGGCTGATTCGAATATAGTCGTCAAATTTTTTTTACTAATGGTAATAATTTGATAAAACTCACACAATTACAATTGTGCCAAAAACAGTGGTGGAAAAAGTAGAGAATTGTCATACTTGTGTAAAAGTAAATAATAGAAAAAGTGAAAGTGAAAGTCACCCAGCAAAATACTACTAAAAGTATTTGGTTTTAAATATACTTATGTATCAAAGGTAAATGCAACTGATAACATATACTCAAGTTTCAAAAGTAAAAGCATAATCATCATTTCACGTTTATATTAAGCAAAACAGACGTCACGATGTTCTTTATTTACGGATAGCCAGGGGCAGACATAACTTACAAACGAAGCGTTTGTGTGTGACCAGGGTTGTTCTCTTTATGAGTGCGTGAATCTGACCATTTTTCCTGTCCTGCTAAGCATTCTTTAGGAATGTAGAAGAGTAAAAGTTGTCAAAAACATACATAGTGAAGTACAGATACCCCTCAACTACTTAAGTAGTACTTTCAAGTATTTTACTTAAGTACTTTACACCACCGGCCAAAAATAGAAACGTTAATGCTTGCCTTACTCACGTTAAAAGGTACATGAACTTCTCTTCAGCGACTAGACTCGCGTCTATGGCAACAGACAAAAAACGTTCATTCACTTTCTTGAGTACTCGAGAGAGGTCAACATTCAGATTTACGGACTCAAAATTCCACTCATCCCTCGCAGACTCGGCACTTGCTACGACATAATATCCATACGATAGAATAGATATCATCACAAATGCTAAGATTGATATTCCTGACATAATGAAATGGCTAGACGCACAGTCGGCTCAACTCTAATTTATATCGCAATGTGTAGGAGGACAATTACAACCCAAATCTACTGGTGCTCGCATTCCCTCACTATCCCAATAAATGCGTCGATCGGTGTAAATCCATCATTGTCATTAGTAAATTGGTATGCAGTTATGGTCGGATTCAATTGTTGAGCGGAATCTGAGTTTTGCCTGGTCCAGAAAAGTCCTTGGTGTGATCCTCATCCAAACGAGAGAAAACAAAGCATTTTTTTCTATCGGCAGTGCATGCGAAACAACAAAGTACAAATGCAGAAGCTTGCGTGTGATAGGCTGCCACAATATAGCATCGTTAACTAGGCTTGGCCATGATCGTGTGGGGGCGGTCTCAACACAGAAGGCCGGGATGATTTTGAAATAAGAAATATATGTTATGTAATTTGAGATTTTTTATTTTTGCTTCGCTTGGGATTCTTATTGCGAAAAATACATTTCCATACTCACCTGCTTGTGAGAGATGTGTGATAAGTGAAGTGATGGAGAAGTAACCTACATGCTCAGTGTCGATTTTAGCACCAGTCCCAACACTTTTCCACCTGTCTATCAGCGGAGCCTTGTCTGGCAGTGAAACAGTTCATTCAGCCTCATTTACTGCCTTTAAAAAAACATGGCTGATATGGCTAGCTTACTTAAACAAATGTGGTTTGTAATGACAATTGAGATGTATAAACAATGGCATAAGGGGACGACGAACAGATAAGAAATCAGCCCTTGCCTTGACAGGAAGCCAGTGTAGGGACGATAGCACTGGAGTAATATGATCAGATTTTTTTGGTTCTAGTCAGGATTCTAGCAGCCGTATTTAGCACTAACTGAAGTTTATTTAGTGCTTTATCCTGGTAGCCGGAAAGTAAAGCATTGCAGTCGTCTAACCTAGATGTAACAAAAGCATGGATTAATTTTTCTGCATCATTTTTGGCCAGACAGTTTCTGATTTCTGCAATGTTACGTAGATGGAAAAAAGCTGTCCTTGAAACAGTCTTGATATGTTCATCAAAAGAGAGATCAGCATTCAGAGTAACACCGAGGTCCTTCACAGTTTTATTTGATACGACTGTACAACCATCCAGATTAATTGTCAGATTCAACAGAAGATCTCTTTGTTTCTATGGACCTAGAACAAGCATCTCTGTTTTGTCCGAGTTTAAAAGTAGAAAGTTTGCAGCCATCCACTTCCTTATGTCTGAAACACAGGCTTTTAGCGAGGGCAATTTTGGGGCTTCACCATGTTTCATTGAAATGTACAGCTGTGTGTCATCCGCATATCAGTGAAAGTTAACATTATGTTTTCAAATGACATCCCCAAGAGGTGAAATATATAGTGAGAACAATGGTGGTCATAAAATAAAACCTTTTTTTTTTTTTTTTTTTTTGAATTTTACCCCTTTTTTCTCCCCAATTTCGTGGTATCCAATTGTTGTAGTAGCTACTATCTTGTCTCATTGCTACAACTCCCGTACGGGCTCGGGAGAGACGAAGGCTGAATGTCATGCGTCCTCCGATACACAACCCAACCAGCCGTACTGCTTCTTAACATAGCCAGCCGCACCAATGTGTCGGAGGCTACACCGTGCACCTGGCAACCTTGGCTAGCGCGCACTGCGCCCGGCCCGCCACAGGAGTCGCTGGTGCGCGATGAGACAAGGAGATCCCTACCGACCAATCCCTCCCTAATGGAACCTTGAGGTACCCCGAAATTTACAGTTGATTTGTCAGAGGACAAATCATTCACAGAGACAAACTGATATCGTTCCGACAGATAAGATCTAAACCAGGCCAGCACTTGTCCGTGTAGACCAATTTGGGTTTCCAATCTCTCCAAAATAATTTGGTGATCGATGGTATCAAAAGCAGCACTAAGGTCTAGGAGCACGAGGACAGATGCAGAGCCTCGGTCTGACGCCATTAAAAGGTCATTTACCACCTTCACAAGTGCAATCTCAGTGCTATGATGGGGTCTAAAACCAGACTGAAGCATTTCGTGTACATTGTTTGTCTTCAGGAAGGCAGTGAGTTGCTTTAATTTTTTCAAAAGCTTTCTCTAAAATTTTGGAGAGGAATGGAAGGAATGGATATAGGCCAATAGTTTTTTTTATATTTTCTGGGTCAAGGTTTGGCTTTTTCAAGAGAGGCTTTATTACTGCCACTTTTAGTGAGTTTGGTACACATCCGGTGGATAGAGAGACGTTTATTATGTTCAACATAGGAGGGCCAAGCACAGGAAGCAGCTCTTTCAGTAGTTTAGTTGGAAAAGGGTCCAGTATGCAGTTTGAAGGTTTAGAGGCCATGATTATTTTCATCATTGTGTCAAGAGATATAGTACTAAAACACTTGAGTGTCTCTCTTGATCCTAGGTCCTGGCAGAGTTGTGCAGACTCAGGACAACTGAGCTTTGGAGGAATACGCAGATTTAAAGAGGAGACCGTAATTTGCTTTCTAATGATCATGATCTTTTCCTCAAAGAAGTTCATGAATTTATTACTGCTGAAGTGAAAGCCATCCTCACTTGGGGAATGCTGCTTTTTAGTTAGCTTTGCGACAGTATCAAAAATACATTTCGGATTGTTCTTATTTTCCTCAGTTAAGTTGGAAAAATAGGATGATCGGGCTCTTCGATACTGCACGGTACTGTCTTTCCAAGCTAGTTGGAAGACTTCCAGTTTGGTGTGGCGCCATTTCTGTTACAATTTTCTGGAAGCCCGCTTCAGAACTCGGGTATTTTCTGTATACCACGGAGCTAGTTTCTTATGACAAATGTTTTTAGGGGTGCAACTGCATCTAGGGTATTGCGCAAGGTTAAATTGAGTTCCTCAGTTAGGTGGTTAACTGATTTTTGTCCTCTGACGTCCCTGGGTAGGCAGAGGGAGTCTGGAAGGGCATCAAGGAATCTTTGTGTTGTCTATGAATTTATAGCACAATTTATGATGCTCCTTGGTTGGGGTCTGAGCAGATTATTTGTTGCAATTGCAAATGTAATAAAATGGTGGTCCGATAGTCCAGGATTATGAGGAAACACATTAAGATCCACAACATTTATTCCATGGGACAAAACTAGGTCCAGAGTATGACTGTGACAGTGTGTAGGTCCAGAGAAATGTTGGACGAAACCCACTGAGTCGATGATGGCTCCGAAAGCCTTTTGGAGTGGGTCTGTGGACTTTTCCATGTGAATATTAAAATCACCAAAAATTTGAATATTATCTGCTATGACTACAAGGTCCGATAGGAATTCAGGGAACTCAATGAGGAATGCAGTATATGGCCCAGGAGGCCTGTAAACAGTAGCTATAAAAAGTGATTGAGTAGGCTGCATAGATTTCATGACTAGAAGCTCAAAAGACGAAAAAGTCATTTGATGTCAGTGATCTTCAGGTTGGAGCTCTAGAAAGAGTCCCAAGTTCCCGACTTGCAATTCTGAGTTGGATGACCGTTCAAAACTTATTTTTCCAGTCGGAGTTCATTTTTTCCGCCAGAGTTCCCAGTTGTCTTGAACTCACTGAAGTCATATTTCATATTTCTGAGTTTCCAGTTGTTTTGAGCGCAGCAGGTCATGCTGGATTGACAGCATGGCCAATGTTGAATGTTTATCCTTTAAAGCTTGGAAAAGAGACCCTTAAACCCAGACTTGGGTCCACACACCCACTCCACTGAATACCAGGCTAGTGATTGCTTTTCAATGCTTGCAGTTAGCCACTGATTGCTTCCAAACCACTCATTGTTGAATTTGGAATTTCCAACTTGTTGTGTAATGTTTATGTCCAATGGCCAATGAGCACCGATACATTTTATTTATAATTTATCTTCATTATCTCTCTTCATATGACAAGGATTTGCCAGTAGATTGTCGACTTGATTTATGATGATGACTGCTAGCTAAGATTTTGAAAGTACGATGTTGACATGATCTGTCCAATCAAAGCTATTGTAGATATAACGTGATTTCACATAATTTTATCTCTGGTCAATGACCTTGAGCCTTCTTGGATGGGCACTTCTAATATAACTCCATGGCAGCATCCAAGGGGCTTGAATTTTCAAGATATATCCTTAGATTTTGCAGTGAAGTAGTGTCCCCATGAGCGACAGAACACTGAGCCAATCACAGCGGAACTAGAGAACATTACCAACCCCTACACTTCATATTTGTCGCTGGCTGCCCCAACACCACAGAAAGCACTGAAAAAGGCTGAAACACCTGCATTGGAGCTGCCTTACTCAAGAAATCAAAACAAAGAGGCCATGTTTGTATGCGGCTTTATTAACTAAATTATTTTATACATTGTTTGCAAACTGATATGTGACATGTATTAATGCCAAAATAACATGCAAAACAGGCTAAATAGGTGGGGCTCAAAACAGGTGGGTGTCTTCCCCACCTGCCCTGAATGACGACTTTCCACTGAACCTGTTGTAGAACTTGCCCCCGCTGCTGCTACTACTTGAAAAGATTAAACTATAGAAAATAACTTAATTGTAACCTGCTTCTTTATCATAGAACCAAGAGACGGTGAAGGTTATAGATAAGTCAAATTAGGGTTACAATAACTACTTTACTATGTCCCACTATTCACTGATATTGGGTCAAGCATTTGGAAGCCTGTCAAATTATTCACATGCTGTTATATAAAAGTGACCAATTAAATCACAGAGTGTGAATTATTTCATGATTTTGATGCTCACAGAAGCATTTTATTCATCTCTATGGGATAAAAAAAAAAAATTCCACATCCCAAAAATATATTTTATAATATCACTCCGACAAACAATGATACACCACTAAAAAGTATTAACACACCAAGCAAAATAAAAGTATTCTTCACACAATAAATCCACTGCAGCAACATTTTACAAAGAGAGGAGATCAAGAGGCATCATCAATAAGTCATCCATCTCCTCCTGAAGGGCATCAGCTTTCTCATTCAGCAGCATCTGAAAACAGATGCCCCATGAGGACAATGATCAAACAGAGTACAACTTCTGCAAATGCAAGTCACATCTCAATCCAATTTTCTACAACCCTTGTTTGTATTCAGGAAGGAAACAGCAGCACAACTGTACGTATACTAGGCATTTGACAACAGACATACTTTTGCCGAAGCAACAATCTGATTAGCTTGCTTCTTGAAGAGGTTCTCCACAGTCTTGGCGAGAACGTTTGGGTCAGCGTTGGCCAGATGAGCCAGTGTCTTATATCCAGCATTGTACAGCAGCTTGGCTCTTCTCTGTCAAAAGCAGATAAGGGGTTACAAGCATGCAAAAAACATCTGGAACAATGCCAGAAAACTTTGGCTAGGACAATAGCTCTTATGACTGGAAACCAAGATGTGGATATGTTTTTATGGACCTTTTGTTGCCAGGTAGGACATTATGATGCTATAATGCCTAAAAAATGAATTAAGATTTTTTTTTAAAAGTCTGACCTCCATGACTCCTGCTACCTCCATGAGAGGGATGAGCTCGGCCTGGACACAGTAGGTCAGCCTGCGGGTAAGCTCAGTCAGGAGAGCTTTGAAGGGCCAGAACTCTTCCAGCTCCTGATAACACAGAGAGAGGGCACAGTGAGATCACTGGGGTCAAAAGAGAAAGCAAAAGAACATACAACTTAGGAGCTATTCTCAGTAGTGGGCGGCAGGTAGTCTAGACGTTAAAAGCGTTGGGCCAGTAACCGAAAGGTTGCTGGTTCGAATCCCCGAGCCAACTAGGTGAAAAATCTGTCAATGCACCCTTGAGCAAGGCACTTAACCGTTAGTCAGGTAGTCACCGAGTTGTTCAGCCACGACTCGGTAAAATATAAGATATTACAGTTTTTAATGTCCCGTTGGTAGGATAATCTATGGTAGGCCATCGATTTTATTTTCCAATGATTGCACGTTGGCCAATAAAACTGACTGCAGTTTACTCGCTCGCCTATGAATTATCAGATGGCAGCCCGATCTCCGCCCCCTTTTCCTCCGTCTTTTCTTTACGCAAATGACGAGGATTTGGGCCTGTTCCCAGGAAAGCAGTATATCCTTACCGTCGGACACCTTAAAAAGGAAAATTATAGCAAGCAATAAAAACAAACGCAAACATAACTAACAAAATAGCACAGTTGGTTGGGAGCACGTAAAACGTCAGCCATCATCTCCGGCGCCATTCTACAATGGCGACTGCTCGTTCTCCGTCCGCAAGGCACTACAGAGGGTAGAGCGCACGGCCTAGTACATTACTAGGGCCAAGCTTTCTGCCATCCAGGACCTCTATACCAGGTGGTGTCAGAGGGAGGCCCTAAAAATGTTCAAACACTCCAGCCACCCTAGTCATAGACTGTTCTCTCTGCTACCGCACGGCAAGCGGTACCGGAGTGCCAAGTCTAGGTCCAAGAGGCTTCTAAATAGATTCTACCCCCAAGCCATAAGACTACTGAACATCAAGCTACTCTGTTATTATCCATGCATAAGTCACTTTAATAACTCTACCTACATGTACATATTACCTCGATAACCGGTGCCCCCGCACATTGACTCTGTACCGGTACCCCCCTGTATATAGCCTCGCTATTATTATTGTACTGCTGCTCTTTAATTGTTACTTTATTTCTTATGTTTTATGTATTTTTCTTAAAACTGCATTGTTGGTTAAGGGCTTGTAACTAGGCATTTCACTGTAAGGTCTACAGCTGTTGTATTCGGCGCATGTGACAAAGACAATTTGATTTGTAAGTCGGTCTGGATAACAGTGTTTGCTAAATGACTCAAATGTAAAAATGGAGGACTGAAGTAACAAAGCTTTTGTCTTTTCAGGGCACCTCTGTGAAACACTGCTAAGAGTCTAGGATATGGCTCTGTTTGGACGGGAACCAATAATATCATATATGACATCTATGCTGGCAGCTACCTCGGTGAAGTGCAGCACGCAGGAGCAGAATACTGAGGAAGAGCTGAGTAGTGTCTGGATGAAGCCCCGGCTGAGCTGGAACCTGTCAGCCACGCTCCACAGGTCAGTCTCCTTCAGCAGGGACTGCAGTACCAGGGCCAGGTACAGCCGACTCACCACCACCTGGTCAACATTCTGGGGGAACAGAGCATTTGGGAAGGACCAAGGAAGTATAATTATTCCTACTTCTATGGCAAGGACAGCACAGTACAACAGAATGGCACAGAACTGGCTCACTGCATTGTTGCTACATTTATTACATGAATGATCAGTTGTAGAGAGCAGATGTAGAGAGCAGATTTGAATTCACATCACAAGATACAGTGCCTTGCGAAAGTATTCGGCCCCCTTGAACTTTGCGACCTTTTGCCACATTTCAGGCTTCAAACATAAAGATATAAAACTGTATTTTTTTGTGAAGAATCAACAACAAGTGGGACACAATCATGAAGTGGAACGACATTTATTGGATATTTCATACTTTTTTAACAAATTTAAAAACTGAAAAATTGGGCGTGCAAAATTATTTAGCCCCCTTAAGTTAATAGCCACCTTTTGCTGCGATTACAGCTGTAAGTCGCTTGGGGTATGTCTCTATCAGTTTTGCACATCGAGAGACTGAAACTTTTTCCCATTCCTCCTTGCAAAACAGCTCGAGCTCAGTGAGGTTGGATGGAGAGCATTTGTGAACAGTTCTTTCCACAGATTCTCGATTTGATTCAGGTCTGGACTTTGACTTGGCCATTCTAACACCTGGATATGTTTATTTTTGAACCATTCCATTGTAGATTTTGCTTTATGTTTTGGATCATTGTCTTGTTGGAAGACAAATCTCCGTCCCAGTCTCAGGTCTTTTGCAGACTCCATCAGGTTTTCTTCCAGAATGGTCCTGTATTTGGCTCCATCCATCTTCCCATCAATTTTAACCATCTTCCCTGTCCCTGCTGAAGAAAAGCAGGCCCAAACCATGATGCTGCCACCACCATGTTTGACAGTGGGGATGGTGTGTTCAGCTGTGTTGCTTTTACGCCAAACATAACGTTTTGCATTGTTGCCAAAAAGTTCAATTTTGGTTTCATCTGACCAGAGCACCTTCTTCCACATGTTTGGTGTGTCTCCCAGGTGGCTTGTGGCAAACTTTAAACAACACTTTTTATGGATATCTTTAAGAAATGGCTTTCTTCTTGCCACTCTTCCATAAAGGCCAGATTTGTGCAATATACGACTGATTGTTGTCCTATGGACAGAGTCTCCCACCTCAGCTGTAGATCTCTGCAGTTCATCCAGAGTGATCATGGGCCTCTTGGCTGCATCTCTGATCAGTCTTCTCCTTGTATGAGCTGAAAGTTTAGAGGGACGGCCAGGTCTTGGTAGATTTGCAGTGGTCTGATACTCCTTCCATTTCAATATTATCGCTTGCACAGTGCTCCTTGGGATGTTTAAAGCTTGGGAAATATTTTTGTATCCAAATCCGGCTTTAAACTTCTTCACAACAGTATCTCGGACCTGCCTGGTGTGTTCCTTGTTCTTCATGATGCTCTCTGCGCTTTTAACGGACCTCTGAGACTATCACAGTGCAGGTGCATTTATACGAAGACTTGATTACACACAGGTGGATTGTATTTATCATCATTAGTCATTTAGGTCAACATTGGATCATTCAGAGATCCTCACTGAACTTCTGGAGAGAGTTTGCTGCACTGAAAGTAAAGGGGCTGAATAATTTTGCACGCCCAATTTTTCAGTTTTTGATTTGTTAAAAAAGTTTGAAATATCCAATAAATGTCGTTCCACTTCATGATTGTGTCCCACTTGTTGTTGATTCTTCACAAAAAAATACAGTTTTATATCTTTATGTTTGAAGCCTGAAATGTGGCAAAAGGTCAAAGTTCAAGGGGGCCGAATACTTTCGCAAGGCACTGTATTTAGGGTTCATTATCTTCATGACTTAAATTAGTTAAGTCTGCCTTCCATCTAGGGGTTAAAAGGAGAAAAAAAAGCTTAAAAAAAAACAGGATTAATCTAGAGATGAACATAATGTTATTTTTAAGCCAACGTACTCAAGAATAAACCCATAATACCTTAATCCAATGATAGTCTCTCAACCTAAGGAACTGTGAAAATATGACACTATTGATTTAACAGTACTTAAATCATGCCATGCTTCCTCAATACTCTTACCTTCTTGACATTCTGTCCAGCAGCCTTTCTAGCAACAAAACTTTCAGACACACCAACTGCTGCACACATCTTTTGCTCCGCAGCTGATAACATTGTGAACTGGAATTGATAAGCAAAACAAACTCTTACACAATAATTGTTGTACTAAATACTGCAGAAGACAAACTATTGCACAAAACAATATTATATATACAAAATGTACTTCATTATTAGATATTTTCATTAAACACACCAGAAATGCATAAAAACAAAATTGTTATTTGAGGTATTTTACCTACCAATCAACGTTTAATTAACAAAGACAACCAAGAAGTACACAAGACCTGGGCTCTAACCTGTCTGAAGTAGACCATCCAGTCAGGCTTACACTGGGAGACCATGTCATAGGGTGTGACCAGGTAGATGAGGTGGAGGAAACTGTTCAGCATCAGGCTCTCCAGGCCTTTAGACAGGTCTCTATACAGGAGGTCACAGTAGGTC
>NC_143026.1:39010000-39040000 GCF_057628025.1 Oncorhynchus mykiss | reverse complement strand
GCAAGTCAGTTGGTACAGAGAATGCAGAGGACTCTGGGAAGGGTGGGGTCATTATTAATGGAACTGCACTAGATGAGGTCAGTACAGCACGTTAGACCGGCAGTCTCTCCTACAGTACAGTCTGCCCTTTGAGACAGCTCACACACCCTGCTAGGCTACTCCCTACCCTCTTAACACCTCACCCTGCTAGGCTACTCCCTACCCTCTTAACACCTCACCCTGCTAGGCTACTCCCTACCCTCTTAACACCTCACCCTGCTAGGCTACTCCCTACCCTCTTAACACCTCACCCTGCTAGGCTACTCCCTACCCTCTTAACACCTCACCCTGCTAGGCTACCCCCTACCCTCTTAACACCTCACCCTGCTAGGCTACCTCCTACCCTCTTAACACCTCACCCTGCTAGGCTACTGTCCCTAACACCCAAAACACATCACACATTTCAACCATTATGTGCAGTGGTGATGGAGGTGACAAAGGAAGAGCTAATATTAACGTTAACATTTGATGTGCTCAGACGGTGTGTGTGTCCTTCCTCGCTTCCTTCTCTCAGACGGTGTGTGTCCTTCCTCGCTTCCTTCTCTCAGACGGTGTGTGTCCTTCCTCGCTCCTTCTCTCAGACGGTGTGTGTTCTTCCTCGCTCCTTCTCCCAGACGGTGTGTGTCCTTCCTCGCTCCTTCTATCAGACGATGTGTGTTCTTCCTCGCTCCTTCTCTCAGACGGTGTGTGTTCTTCCTCGCTTCCTTCTCTCAGACGGTGTGTGTTCTTCCTCGCTCCTTCTGTCAGACGGTGTGTGTCCTTCCTCGCTTCTTCTCTCAGACGGTGTGTGTCCTTCTTCGCTCCTTCTCTCAGACGGTGTGTGTCCTTCCTCGCTCCTTCTCTCAGACGGTGTGTGTCCTTCCTCGCTTCCTTCTCTCAGACGGTGTGTGTCCTTCCTCGCTCCTTCTCTCAGACGGTGTGTGTCCTTCCTCGCTCCTTCTCTCAGACGGTGTGTGTCCTTCCTCGCTTCCTTCTCTCAGACGGTGTGTGTTCTTCCTCGCTCCTTCTCTCAGACAGTGTGTGTCCTTCCTCGCTTCCTTCTCTCAGACGGTGTGTGTCCTTCCTCGCTCCTTCTCTCAGATGGTGTGTGTCCTTCCTCGCTTCCTCTCTCAGACGGTGTGTGTCCTTCCTCGCTCCTTCTCTCAGACGGTGTGTGTGTGGGAGGGGGGGGGGGGGTGTGTGTGTAGAAGAGGTTGCACCCCTTAAAACCGTACTGTACATAGTGAATCATCAGACTCTTAAACCAATCAATTTGCTGAAAAAGGTCCTGCTCACCTTTCCACAGCAGGAGTACCAAACTTACCTCTGCATGAAAGAGAGATAAAGAAGTCGGTTTGTTATCTATAGCTTTCTCTACTTTTTTCACTTAATTTGTACATTTTGCCTCAGATTTGTAGTTCCCGAATTTTTCATGGAAGATTCCAGAAAACATGTTTATGATCCAAGAATCATGACATGTCTTCAGATACGCCATCATTTGATGTCTTCTGTTACTTTGTTGTTGGGGGAAAACATTCCAGCGTAATTAGCCAAATGAATTGGTGGATTATCCCAGTTCTCTCCGTGAGAGAAACTAAACTGACAAGGACAGGGGGGAGGACTCTGGCCTTCTCCCGTTCAACGCTGAAGCCTAAAACGACAAACCTTCAGCCGCTCTGCAGAGCCCAACCTCAGACATCTTGGATTGGCAGAACACAAAGAGCTCACAGAGCCACTGACAGCAGCAGGCCCAAACGCCATGTTTATTCCCCCTCTTATTTCATTAATCATTTATTTGCCAGGCTAAATGTGAGCTGAGCTGAAGTGACGTTGTTTTCTGGGGAGGGCTACTGGGGTTAAGTGCCCTGGTGTCTGCTTCTCAGGGAGGTTGGTCCTCAGGATGTAGGGATGGCAGGAGAGGTGACTAGCAGGAGGGTAGGATGTAGAGATTGGCCCAAAGGAGAAAGTCCACAGCTGGGAGACAGCCGTTATGAGTTTGGCCTCTGTCCCACGTGTGCAGTGTCACACACACACACACACACACACACACACACAGACACAGACAGACACACACACACACAGGTGGAACATCTCAGAGATGTATATTAATCCAGACAGTTCTCATGTTTCTGTCTTCAAAGATCTTCAGATCTGCCTCAGAGGGAGGTTGGGATCTCACACTGGCTCACAAAACCTTAGAGAAGTTGTGTATGGTTGATACTTTGAAAGAGCAGGTTTTGATTTCCGTGCTACTGAAAATCTGTCCAGCTTGTTGAAACTATAATACGATCTTGTGTTTTGATACACACACACACACACACACACACACACGAGTGACAGAGAAACCTTGTGGCTGGGTGCTCAGAACAGTACCGAGCCCAGCGGAACAGATCCTAATAATCATATCAAAACAATAATGAGCTAAATACTCTACACTGTTTTCTGCCACGCTTCATTAACAATAGCAAAATCCATAATCATATTCATTTTCTAACAGCTTTATTTAATAAAGTGGAATGAGTCTAGTGCCCCCATTAACATAATTCTACTTAACATTAATCTCGGTCATTAAAGAAGTGTGATCAATCCCCAGACATATAAGTGGGGAAAAGAGGGGAAGACCAATAGAGAGAAGAGAGAAAAAGAGGAGAAGAGGGGCACTTCAAGCAATATTGAGTCTGGTTCCCTTCAGAGTCTGGCTTCTCCAATAGGGAAAAGAGCAGATAGCTAGAGCAGATAGCTGAAATCCAAACATGAGGCATTTTTTGATTTCCAAGTCTCCCAATGTCAGCATTGATGGTGTTAGCGTGTCTGCTACCAGATAGAGGGACAGAGTCCGGCGCTGCACATGTAAATAACTCATTAGGAGGGTTGAGGAAGTGAGCAGGCCTGGGCTGTGAATGACAGGGACAGCAGGTGTGCAGGGGGATGGATAGGTTCATCACGCATGCAATCCTTCTCACACTCCTGAGTTTTATCTCTCTTGCTCTCTCTCTCACCTCTCTGTGTTGATGAGCGGACACTAGTAATGTAGAAGTGTTGATGAGCGTTCACTAGTAATGTAGAAGTGTTGATGAGCAGACACTAGTAATGTAGAAGTGTTGATGAGTGGACACTAGTAATGTAGAAGTGTTGATGAGCTATAGCATTTCACTTCAGACGACTTGAGAAATGACATAGGTAGCTATAAATTAGAGCTGATAAGAGTATTTCCTGAGGTGAGTAATAAGATGCTTTAGATGGATTGGCTAGTTGCAGATCCATTTTTACTTCCTTTATGATCAATAAGGACTGCTCTCCGGGAGGAGAAAGCGTTGCCATTGGTGATTTATTGATTGGGGGTAGTCGTTGATGCATACTGATTAGGAGTACTCATACATGAGGGAGGCTGTAATCCACAGTTTTACAATGATGATGTCAATACAGGTACGGCTGCTGTAGTGTTGCCTCAGGGAGGCCCAGAAGTAGTATACACAGGTCACCTCAGGGTTGCACTGTAATCAGACTCAACAAGGAGTTTACTTTGACTTGAAAGAAGAAGTTCATGGAGACGGTTGCACATTTAACTCTCAATACAGCCATTGTTTTGTAGTCATGTTATGGACTGTTAGTGAGATGTTTCTCTTTTTCCACTTTGTAGTTCCTGTGTTTTGTGTCACCCTGAATGCTCCTCCACAGCTCAGCTGTTCTCTACTGAGCTACAGTGTGCCTCTCTTTCCTCACTACTTCCATCAGTCAGTCAGTCAGTCAGTCAGTCAGTCAGTCAGTCAGTCAGACAGGTATTACTGGGCCTTTGTCACCACAAAGAGAGTGGCCTGACTGGCCAAGCAGGAGACCTGACTGAGGACCCACACTAATTAGCTAGTTTAAACAAACTCTGAAAGGAGGAAGGAGAAAAGCTTTCAGTGCCCCCTTTTAAAAAGACATTACCAGGAAACAGGGAGGGGGGTGGTAGAGTGGAAGGTTACTGATGGTCCAGAACCTGAGTCCCGTGTGTGTGTGTGTGTGTGTGTGTGTGTGTGTAAGAGGGGCACTAACTGGATGCCTGGGGGAAGATTAGAGGCTGTGTGTGTGATGTAGGCCTGTCAGAGTCGAGGAGCTTTCTGAGCAATCCCAGACTTTGACAAACTTGACCTCTAACCTCCAGTACATACAATCCCATTCCCAGAGAGCATTAGCCATGACTATAGAGAGGGAGTGGTGGGAAAGGGGCAGGGAAGACCAAAAGAGTATAGTGGAACATACACTACATGACCAAAAGTATGTGGACACAAGCTCGTCGAACATCTCATTACAAAATCATGGGCAATAGTACGGAGTTGGTCCCCACTTTGCTGCTATAACAGCCTCCACTCTTCTGGGAAGGCTTTCCACTAGATGTTGGGACATTGCTGCGAGGACTTGCTTCCAGTCAGCCACAAGAGCATTAGTGAGGTTGGGCACTGATGTTGGGCGATTAGGCCTGGCTCGCAGTCGGCGTTCAAACTCAAACCAAAGGTGTTCGATGGAGTTGAGGTCAGGAGTGTGTGCAGGCAAGTCAAGTTCTTCCACATCAATCTCAACAAACCATTTCTGTATGGACCTCGCTTTGTGCATGGGGGCATTGTCATGCTAAAACAGGAAAGGGCCTTCCTCAAACTGTTGCCACAAAGTTGGAAGCACAGAATTGTCTAGAATGTCATATTTCCCTTCACTGGAACTAATGGGAATAGCCCAAACCATGAAAAACAGCCCCAGACCATTATTCCTTCTCCCCCAAACTTTACAGTTGACACTATGCATTTGGGCACGTAGCGTTCTCCTGGCATCCGTCAAACCCAGATTTGTCCTTCGGACTGCCATCACTCCAGCTGACACTTCGCATTGCACATGGTGATCTCAGGCTTGTGTGCGGCTGCTCGGCCATGGAAACTCATTTCATGAAGCTCCCGACAAACAGTTAATGTGCCAACGTTGCTTCCAGAGGCAATTTGGAACTCGGTAGTGAGTGTTGCAACCAAGGACATATGATTTTTATGTTCTACGTGCTTCAGCACTCTGCAGTCTCGTTCTGTGAGCTTGTGTGGCCTGCCACTTTGCGGCTGAGCCGTTGTTGCTCTTAGACGTTTCCACTTCACAATAACAGCACTTACAGTTGATCGGGGCAGCTCTAGCAGGGCAGAAATTTGACAAACTGACTTGTTGGAAAGGTGGCATCCTATGACGGTGCCATGTGGAACATTACTGATCTTTTCAATGTTTGTCTATGGAGATTGCATGGCTGTGTGCTCGATTTCATACACCTGTCAGCAACGGGTGTGGCTGAAATAGTCGAATCCACTAATTTGAAGGGCTGTCCACATACTTTTGTATATACAGTGTAGTTCAGGAAAAATGCATGCCAAGTTTATGACAGCTTCTTATTTCTAGCAGGGTAACTTCCTCAGCTGATATAGTCCCTTGTCTCTATCAATCATTCAGTTATTTCTCCAAACACTCGACTGGAGTTTTCCACCAGTGTCTATGTGCAGGCTGTTAGTAAGTCTCAGTGGCAGTACACATAGGCAGTGATTTAGATTTGTGGTGTGTGATGTTGTGTAGAAGATGTCTTCATTATGAACGTGTCATGCACATGGTGGTAAACCCCACTAATGAGCCAGACTTCTCAGTATCTCAGTATCCCATCAAAAACAAACACTCCGAGCAGTGTGGAAAGGAAATCATATTTGAGAGGAAATTCTGCTTCCTCTCTTTCTCTCCTTCTTCTCCTTCTCTCAATTTCTTGGTGAGCATGTGTGTGTGTGTGTGTGTGTGTGTGTGTGTGTGTGTGTTTTGCAGTTTAATAATAGAGCTGTGACAGAGTGCCTGGCACAAGGGTTGTGTGTTTTTGAAAATAGGGAGACCCTAGGTCTCGTGACAGACCCCAGTTTCTTCAAAGGTGTGTGTGTGTGTGTGTGTGTGTGTGTGTGTGTGATCAAAAACATAGTAATCAGACGAAGGGCTATTTTCTTGTAAAGATGTTTTCCTTCAAAGACCAGCGAAAGGATTTTGTGCCTGTGCTGTGCTGGTGGAGTAGTAGAAGTGTTTAGGTTCAGTAGAAGCAGCTAGCACTTCAACAGAGCCTCGTTCAGTAATAAGAAAGCTCCTGGCTGCTCAAGAGGTCGACACACGTACACACAGACACACGTACACACACACACACACACACACGTACACACAGACACACGTACACACACACATACACACACTGGCTCAGAAAGACACAAACACACACCAAACACACGACAGACTTCACACACTTCACACAAGTCGACATACGGTATGGCTACATTCGGTCCAAAATGTTAATGGATTAGTTTTGGTTACATAACTACTGTGCCTGCTCACTGAACATCTAACTCTAAACCTGTGAGTGACTAACTATGAGGATGTTACCTGTTTTTCATTTCAGTATCCAGAACCATTTCCCACCATGTAATTTTACCGCAAGGCAGGTTTGATTGAATATTGAGCCCATAGACTGTAGACTCAAACACCCTCAGACACACACACACACACACACACACACACACAGAGCCGTATTTGAGTCACAGACACAGGGATGGCTGCTGTGTGATGTGATGTATGGTCTTAATTTCCTCCCCTGTGGACCTGACGGAGGCAGGGGAAATGTATCTCAGATGATGGCCTTGTTTCTACCTCGTGAGCTCCGAATTAACACATTTATTAAAGCGCTGGGTTCAGATCTTCCCTTACTACCAGGCAAACTGCTGAGCTGTGTTGTGTAAGCTCAAATTGAAATGAAAGCTGTAGATTAATGAATTAAATGGTTAGCTCTGGCTGGAACCCATCTTCACCATCATAGATTTACTGGTCCGGCCCATAAAGGACAGACAGCGGCAGGCTGGGACACATGAAATACGTATTTCATATCTCTCCTCCTCAGCGCACGTGCATGTGTGTGATTGAGTGTGTGTGTTATCAGGGAGAAAGCAGAAGTCAGAACAGTTACATTCAGCTTGGCATGTGTTCCTTGTTTTCCAGCAGTCTGTGTGTGTGTGTGTTTGTGTGTGTGTGTGTGTGTGTGTGTGTTTGTGTGTGTGTGTTATACAACAAGGTCCCATAGGAGCTCAGTGCTGTCAGTGTGTGTCAGTTCAAAGGAAGTCCCACCAGGTGACATGTGTAGTGGGTCAACCTAGTCCTATCTATTTACTTAGAGCTGGCCTTACTAGGGGAAACATGCTTATAGGTGTGTGTGTGATTCTGTGTGTGTGTGTGTGTGATTCTGTGTTGTAGAGACTAGAGCGTGTTTAGTTTGTGATGGTTCAGTAGAGTAGCATATGGTGCTTTTACTTTCGTCTTTAAACCTTTGGCTTGGCCTTTGGCTTGGCTCCATGAGTCACATGAGGTAATGATATAGCCGACCGTAAGCAGAGACCCTGAGCAGGTGTGTGTGACAGAGTAGGTGTGTGTTGGATTCGGAGGGTCCTGGTGGGTCAGTGTGTTCTGCAGTAGGTGCTCAGCCCAAGGCCTGTGTGTTAGAAGGTGCTAACTGAAGGAGCAGGGCCCGGAGGCCCAGAGAGGGGTAGCTGCTGCAGGCCTGAGTGAGTGTGAACACGGCAACCTCAGCCTGGCCCACATGGCCTGTATTATCAACCCTCACACACGGAGGCCTAACCAACCACAACCACCATCACAGACAACCAATCACTGCCCACACAGGAAGGCATTGACCAACTCTCAACTATTGATGAACAGTCCTAACTAATAAACAGGTACGCACTCGTTAGTATTCCCCTGACATCATCCTAATTTCCCAATTAGGAGAACAGGGGATTATGCTGGTTAGTGATTAGATGTGCTGGTTAAGTTACTGAGGAGCTACCAGAAGACAACAAAAGACTCTACCGATGCTCAGTTCCCTGTAAGATTCAGATGGGTTTAGTGCTGTTTTGTTTTTTTGAAGGTAAAAGTATAGACCACATGAATGAAAGTCTCTCTCTCTCTCTCATTTCCTGTGAGGGGCAGGTTGACATTTATTGGGATGAGTCTTGTCCTGGAGGCAGAGCTGAGCGGTTTCCAGCTAGTGACCACCCTGCAGAGCTGCATCCATGACAAGATTCATGACAAATAAATGCCTACCCCCGAGGTGCTTCCTGTGACTAGGACGTCTGCTGGGATGGATGGCAGAACTGTGCAGCATCTTTAATTTTAATATGTGTGCTGCAGATGATGGTTTTTTATCTTAGCTAACCCTCCCCCTGCTCCTGCCTCCACCACGTCCGGATGTCTCAGGGGCACCTCATCCCCACCCCGTCCCCCTACCCACCTCCCCACCCTGTCCCCTACTCACCTCCCCTACCCCGCAGCAGCAGCAGTCAGCCAGGCTAATGGATCCACTTACCAGCCCTTTAAATGTTAACGGTGTTTAACCCCTTATTGACGGGCCTAGACCAGCCCAGGCTGAATGATGACAGAATTGTAGATCATATATCTTGGATCATTTCCTTATTGGACTTCATGGTTTGTAGTCTACTGTGTGTAGGATAGCTGCTCTTTTCACAAACTGATGTACGGTGTGCAGTGATTGGTTGATTCCCTCCACACACAGCGCCTTCGGAAAGTATTCAGATCCCTTGACTTTTTCCATGTTTTGGTAGGTTACATCCCTACTCGAAAATGGATTAAATTGCTTTTTTTCCTCTTCAATCCACCCACAATACCCCATAATGACAAAGCAGAAGCAGTTTTTTTGAATTTTATGTTGATTTATGTTGATTTTATGAAATAAAATCAACTGAAATATCACATTTACATAAGTATTCAAGTAGCAGAGAGCCACTCTGGAAATGTGATGTGTTTGAAGAGTAGCACTCACTTCCGTCATCATGAAGTGCTTTGAGAGACTAGTCAAGGACCATATCACCTCCACCCTACCTGACACCCTAGACCCACTCCAATTTGCTTACCGGCCCAATAGGTCCACAGACGACGCAATCTCAACCACACTGCACACTGCCCTAACCCAGCTGGACAAGAGGAATACCTATGTGAGAATGCTGTTCATCGACTACAGCTCAGCATTTAACACCAAGGTACCCTCCAAACTCGTTATCAAGCTCGAGACCCTGGGGCTCGAACCCGCCCTGTGCAACTGGGTACTGGACTTCCTGACGGGCCGCCCCCAGGTTGTGAGGGTAGGTAACAACATCTCCACCCCGCTAATCCTCAACACTGGGGCCCCACAAGGGTGCGTTCTGAGCCCTCTCCTGTACTCCCTGTTCACCCACTACTGCGTGGCCATGCACGCCTCCAACTAAATCATCAAGTTTGCGGACGACACTACAGTGGTAGGCATGATTACCTACAACGACGAGACGGCCTACAGGGAGGAGGTGAGGGCCCTCGGAGTGTGGTGTCAGGAAAATAACCACACACTCAACGTCAACAAAACAAAGGAGATGATCGTGGACTTCAGGAAACAGCAGAGGGAGCACCCCACTATCCACATCGACGGGACAGTAGTAGTAAGTTTTAAGTTCCTCGGCGTACACATCACAGACAAACTGAATTGGTCCACCCACACAGACAGCGTCGGGAAGAAGGCGCAGCAGCGCCTCTTCAACCTCTGGAGGCTGAAGAAATTCGGCTGGTCACCAAAAGCACTCACAAACTTCTACAGATGCACAATCGAGAGCATCCTGTTGGGCTGTATCACAGCCTGGTATGGCAACTGCTCCACCCACAACCGTAAGGCTCTCCAGAGGGTAGTGAGGTCTGCACAATGCATCACCGGGGGCAAACTACCTGCCCTCCAGGACAGCTACACCACCCGATGTCACAGGAAGGCCATAAAGATCATCAAGGACAACAACCACCTGAGCCACTGCCTGTTCACCCCGCTATCATCCAGAAGGCGAGGTCAGTACAGGTGCATCAAAGCTGGGACCAAGAGACTGAAAAACAGCTTCTATCTCAAGGCCATCAGACTGTTAAACAGCCACCACTAACATTGAGTGGCTGCTGCCAACACACTGACTCAATTCCAGCCACTTTAATAATGGAAATGGATGGAAATTGATGTAAAAACATATCACTAGCCACTTTAAACAATGCTACTTAATATAATGTTTACATACCCTACATTACTCATCTCATATGTATATGTATATACTGTACTCTATATCATCTACTGCATATTTCTGTAATACATGTATCACTAGCCACTTTAAACTATACCACTTTGTTTACATACCCTACATTACTCATCTCATATGTATATACTGTACTCGATACCATCTACTGCATCTTGCCTATGCCGCTCTGTACCATCACTCATTCATATATCTTTATGTACATATTCTTTATCCCTTTACACTTGTGTGTATAAGGTAGTGGTTTTGGAATTGTTAGGTTAGATTACTCGTTCCTTATTACTGCATTGTCAGGAAACTAGAAGCACAAGCATTTCGCTACACTGGCATTAACATCTGCTAACCATGTGTATGTGACAAATACAATTTGATTTGATTTGATTTTAAACTAGAAAAATAAGCCAAATCAAAAAGGGTACTTTTGAAATATGAATAATACTATTTCAGTATCTAGACATACTCCATATTTAAGAGAACACTATAAGGAGTATAATGACACCCAGATGTTGTCTGCATCATGTACGGTTCACAGATCATGGGGTCTTACTTACTGGAGGCATGTATCTCTAAGCCACTTTCGTCATGATTTTTCCCCCCAAAATGGTTTGTGATACAAATGTAAAAAGCATGTCAAACACCCTTCCTCCCAATACGTTTTTGTGTTCAGACATTTCTCACAATCTGAGATACCAAAAATATTTTCCATCCATGCTGGCATGGAATCTCCCCACTGGACCATCAGTATGTTAGAGAGAAGCACAAGGCTTGGGGCCAGTAAAGTCCTGGAAAGATTTTCCTTGGGGAATCGTAGAGCCTTGTGTAATCTGGGGCGTGGTCCTAATATCTAATATAATGTCTTTGGGGTACATCTCGCCCCACTCTGATGGGATATCACCTTTCCCCCCCAGGCTTAAGACCAAAGGACATGTGTTTACCCATGAGGAAAGACATAGGGGTCACATGCAATATTGCACTGAATAACCCCCCTCAGTATATGTACACAGAGTATGTACACATGACAGGTGGCCTCCTGATAAATGCAGGCGTAATCTCTGTGTCCTGCTCTGAAGCATCTGACTGGCTCTGCTTCCTCCATCGCCACACTGCCCAGGGTCATGCACCCTAGCAGGAGAGCCACTCACCCCCTATAATTCCCTTCCTCGCTCCCCACCCTTCTCCCCTTCCCAGAGCCAGCCGTATCCCCTCACCTCAGGGTAGTGGCTCAGGGTAGGGGCTCAGGGTCTGGCGTGGGGGTCTGGGACATGCATGTTAGCCAGCTGCCAAATGAAAGGGGGTAAATCAGCCAAATGAAAACAAATAGTCAGGTCTGTTTGACCCTAATTAAAGCCGTATGTACGTTCCTCCCCCTCAGAGTACTACATGTTCTATGTTCTACACACACTCTGACTGGGCTTCTGGAGACACGTTCTCCTTCTATACACACTCCATAAATTCTATACACAATCCAGTCCTGAGTTCCTTTGTTTCCGACACAGAATAGTGTGTTACCATTGGCTGATGTGACTCCAGTAACTTCTGGGTCGACTGTACCGTTATGCATCACATTAAATGGCATGCTATTATTATCCAAAGGTCATTTCAATTTCTATTTCAGAGCTGGAAACAAACAAAATATTAGACATTGTAATGACAGAATGCATTGAAAAAGCATTTTGATATTCAGATAGTTTGGCGTGGAAATGGAAATTGCTTGAGCTTGATATTTATTCAAATTTTTCTCAGACTAATTCATTTTTTCCCTTCTTTGTTCCATGTCTGGATCCTCTTCTCCTCACCTACCACGATTGTGTCATCTACAGGTAAGACTACTGTACCTCTAAAATAAATATTTTCGTTACACTTTGTTAGATCTCAAGTATAGTCGCTGCAGTGCCTTCAGTTTTCACACCCCTTGACTCTTTCCACATGTTGTTGTTTTACAGCCTGAATTTAAAATGGATTCAATTGAGATTGTTTGTCACTGGCCTACACACAATACCCCATAATGTCAAAGCGTAATTATGTTTTCGAAATTTTTACACTTTTATTAAACATTTAATGCTGAAATGTCTTGAGTCAATAAGTATTCCATTCCTTTGTTATGGCAAGCTCAAATAATAGTGTTTTAACATGATTTTTCAGGGATTTCACCATGAGACCAATGATGACTTTAAAACAGTTACAGCATTTAATGGCTGACCATAGGAGAAAGCTGAGGCTGGATCCACAACATTGTACACTGAACAAAAATATAAATGCAACATGTAAAGTGGTGGTTCCATGTTTCATGAGCTGAAATAGAAGATCCTAGAAATATTCCATACGCACAAAAATATTATTTTTCTTAACTTTTGAGCACAAATTTGTTTACATCCCTGTTTAGTGAGCATTTCTCCTTTGCCAAAATAATCCATCCACCTGATTTAAAAAAAATTTAAAAAATTCTGCACAAACTGTCAGAAACTGTCTCAGGGAAGCTCATCTGCGTGCTCGCCATCCTCACCAGGGTTTGAACTGACTGCAGTTCGTTGTCAGTGGGCAAATGCTCACCTTTGATGGCCAGTGGCACGCTGGAGAAGTGTGCTCTTCACGGATGAATCTCAGTTTCAACTGTACTGGGCAGATGGCAGAACAGAGTGCCCTATGGTGGCGCTGGGGTTATGGTATGGGCAGGCATAAGCTACAGACGACGAACATGATTGCATTTTATCGATGGCATTTTGAATACACAGAGATACCGTGACGAGATCCTGAGGCCCATTGTTGTGCCATTCATCTGCTGCCATCATCTCATCTTGCAGCATGATAATGCACGGCCCCATGTTGCAAGGATCTGTACTAGAGGTTGACCGATTATGATTTTTCAACGCCGATACCGACACCGATTATTGGATGGCCAAAAAAAGGCTGATACCGATTAATCGGCCGATTTTTAAATGTATTTGTAATAATGACAATTACAACAATACTGAATGAACACTTATTTTAACTTAATATAATACATCAATAAAATCAATTTAGCCTCAAATAAATAATGAAACATGTTCAATTTGGTTTAAATAATGCAAAAACAAAGTGTTGGAGAAGAAAGTAAAAGTGCATATATGTGCCGTGTAAGAAAGCTAACGTTTAAGTTCCTTGCTCAGAACATGAGAACATATGAAAGCTGGTGGTTCCTTTTAACATGAGTCTTCAATATTCCCAGGTAAGAAGTTTTAGTAAGACGTTTTAGGTTGTAGTTGTTATAGGAATTATAGGACTATTTCTCTCTATACCATTTGTATTTCATATAACTTTGACTATTGGATGTTCTTATAGGCACTTTAGTATTGCCAGTATTGCCAGTGTAACAGTATAGCTTCCGCCCCTCTCCTCGCTCCTACCTGGGCTCGAACCAGGAACACAACGACAACAGCCACCCTCGAAGCAGCTTTACCCATGCAGAGCAAGGGGAACAACCATTCCAAGTCTCAGAGCGAGTGACGTTTGAAACGCTATTAGCGCGCACCCCGCTAACTAGTTAGCCATTTCACATCGGTTACACCAGCCTAATCTCGGGAGTTGATGGGCTTAAAGTCATAAACAGCTGCTGGCAAACGCACAAAAAGTGCTGTTTGAATGAATGCTTACGAGCCCGCTGGTGCTTACCATCGCTCAGTCAGACTGCTCTATCAAATCATAGACTTAGTTATAACATGATAACACACAGATATACGAGCCGTAGGTCATGAATATGGTTGAATCCGGAAACTATCATCTCGAAAACAAGACGTTCCGTATTTTGTCTAACGGGTGGCATTCATAAGTCTAAATATTCCTGTTACATTGCACAACCTTCAATGTTATGTCATAATTACGTAAAATTCTGGCAAATTAGGCGACCCAAGCTGTTGCATATACACGGACTCTGCGTGCAATTAATGCAAGAGAAGTGACACAATTTCACCTGGTTAATATTGCCTGCTAACCTGTATTTCTTTTAGCTAAATATGCAGGTTTAAAAATATATACTTCTGTGTATTGATTTTAAGAAACACATTGATGTTTATGGTTAGGTACACATTGGAGCAACGATACGCACCGCATCAATTATATCCAACGCAGGACACGCTAGTGATTATGATTGATTGATTGTTTTTTATAAGATAAGTTTAATGCTAGCTAGCAACTTACCTTGGCTTACTGCATTCGCGTAACAGGCAGGCTCCTTGTGGAGTGCAATGAGAGGCAGGTGGTTAGAGCGTTGGATGAGTTAACTGTAAGGTTGCCAGATTGATTCCCCCGAGCTGACAAAGTAAAAATCCGTCATTCTGCCCCTGAACGAGGCAGTTAACCAACCGTTCCTAGGCCGTCATTGAAAATAAGAATGTGTTCTTAATTAATTAACTGACTTGCCTAGTTAAACAAAGATTAAATAAAGGTGTAAAAAACAACAACAAAAAAATGCCAAATTGGTGTCCAAAAATACAGATTTTCGATTGTTATAAAAACTTGAAATCGGACCTAATTAATCGGCTATTCTGATTAATCGGTCGACCTTTAATCTGTACACAATTCCTGCACACTGAAAATGTCCCAGTTCTTCCATGGCCTGCATACTCACCAAACATGTCACCCGTTGAGCATAGTTGGGATGTTCTGGATTGACGTGTACGACAGCGTGTTCCAGTTCCCACCAGATACTGACTGGTTTTCTGATTCACGAGCCTAACTTTTGTTTTTAAAGATATCTGTTACCAACAGATTCATATCTGTATTCCCAGTCATGTAAAATTCATACATTAGGGCCTAGTATTTCAATTGACTGATTTCTTTATAAATTGTAATCTTAACAATTGTGTTATTTTGCGTTTATATTTTTGTTCAGTGTAGTTACTCCACAATTCTAACCTAACTGACAGAATGAAAAAAAGGAAGCCTGTACAGAATAAAGATATTCCAAAGCATGCATCCTGTTTGCAGCAAGACACTAATGTAATGTAAAGATTTGGAGAAACAAACAACTTTTTGTCCTGAATACAAAGTGTTATGTTTGGGCAAATCCAATACAATGTATTACTGAGTACCACTCTCTATACTTTCAAGCATAGTGGTTTACATACATAGAGGTTTACATACACTTAGGTTGGAGTCAATAGAACTCGTTTTTCAACCACTCCACAAATTTCTTGTTAACAAACTATAGTTTTGGCAGGTTGGTTAGGACATCTACTGTGTGCATGAAACAAGTAATTTATCCAACAATTGTTTACAGACAGATTATTTCACTCATAATTCACTGTATCACAATTCCAGTGGGTCAGAAGTTTACATACACTAAGTTGACTGCGCCTTTAAACAGCTTGGAAAATGGGAAAATCAAAAGAAATCAGCCAAGACCTCAGAAAAATAATTGTAGACCTCCACAAGTCTGGGTCATCCTTGGGAGCAATTTCCAAATGCCTGAAGGTACCGCGTTCATCTGTACAAACAATAGTATGCAAATATAAACCCCATGGGACCACGCAGCCGTCATACCGCTCAGGAAGGAGACGCGTTCTGTCTCCTGGAGATGAATGTACTTTGGTACGAAAAGTGCAAATCAATCCCAGAACAACAGCAAAGGACCTTGTGAAGATGCTGGAGGAAACAGGTACAAAAGTATCTATATCCACAGTAAAACGAGTCCTATATCGACATAACCTTAAAGGCCGCTCAGCAAGGAAGAAGACACTGCTCCAAAACCGCCATAAAGAAGCCAGACTATGGTTTGCAATTGCACATGGGGACAAAGATCATAGTTTTTGGAGAAATGTCCTCTGGTCTGATGAAACAAAAATAGAACTGTTTGGCCATAATGACCATCGTTATGTTTGGAGGAAAAAGGGGGAGGCTTGCAAGCCGAAGAAAACCATCCCAACCGTGAAGCATGGGGGTGGCACCATCATGTTGTGGGGGTGCTTTGCTGCAGGAGAGACTGGTGCACTTCACAAAATAGATGGTTTCATGAGGATGGAAAAGTATGTGGATTTATTGAAGCAACATCTCAAGACATCAGTCTGGAAGTTAAACTTTGGTCGCAAATGAGTCTTCCAAATGGACAATGACCCCAAGCATACTTCCAAATGGACAATGACCCCAAGCATACTTCCAAATGGACAATGACCCCAAGCATACTTCCAAATGGCAAAATGGCTTAAGGACAACAAAGTCAAGGTATTGGAGTGGCCATCACAAAGCCCTGACCTCAATCATATAGAAAATGTGTGGACAGAACTGAAAAAGCGTGTGCGACCAAGGAGGCCTACAAACCTGACTCAGTTACACCAGCTCTGTCAGGAGGTACTAGACCCCTTGTTAAACAATTTAAAGGCAATGCTACCAAATACTAGTTGAGTGTATGTAAACTTCTGACCCACTGGAAATGTAATGAAATAAATAAAAGCTGAAATAAATAATTCTCTCTGCTATTATCCTGACATTTCACATTCTTAAAATAAAGTGGTGATCCTAATTGACCTAAGACAGGGAATTTATACTAGGATTAAATGTCAGGAATTGTACAAACTGAGTTTAAATGTAGTTGGCTAAGTTGTATGTAAACTTCCGACTTCAACTGTTTGTCATGGGTTAAGGACTGGGGATTATTTCAGGATAAAAAAAAAGAAATTTAATGGATCTAAGTACAGGCAAAATCCTTGAGGAAAACCTGGTTCAGTCACTGGGATTTGAATTCACCTTTCAGCAGGAAAATAACCTATAACACAAGGCCAAATCTACACTGGAGTTGCTTACCAATAGGTTTTGACTTAAAGCTGCTTGAAAATCTATGGCAAGACCTGAAAATGGTTGTCAATAAATGATCAACAACCAATTTGACGGAGTTTGAAGAATTTTGAAAAGAGTACTAGGCAATTGTTTCACAATCCAGGTGTAGAGATTTACCCAGAAAGACTTACAGCTGTAATCACTGCCAAAGGTGCTTCTACAAAATATGGACTCAGGGCAGGGAATTCTTATCTAAATGGAATATTTCATTTTCAATAAATTCGAGAAAAAAAATCCTGAAAACAAATGTTCACTTTGTCATTATGGGGGTATTTTGTGGAGAAAAGAGACCGATTTATTTTTAAATGTAATACATTTTGATATCAGGCTGTAAGGCAAAAAAAATGTGGAATAAGTCAAGGGGTGTGAATATTTTGTAAAGGCCCTGTAGCTGCTAGCTAGATAACATGGCGCCATTAATGCCATTGAGACGGCGTAAAACAAAGAGATGCACTATAACCGTATGAATGATACATGGGCCAGGCACCAGGCAGACCGCACACACCTGGGGGAGGGAAGGAGGGCTTGCATAATGGGAGGGGTGCTATAATGATGAGAGATGCATGAGCGCTGTTGTAATGGGCCGAGGGGATTGGCTTACATGACCTCGCTGTACCTGCATAATCTCATCTACAAACTGAATGAGGCCTAACACCGTGTGTGTTATTGCCTATCACACACATATTCTCATTTATATTATAACGAGGGTGTCAGGATCATTCTGCCTCGCCATCCATAATGGGAGAATAGAGATTGATAGGACTGGTAGACTGTAGGGATGTACATGTGGAAGGGCACAACAACGGGTCATGTAGTATTGAAATAGAACGAATCAAAACATGCTGAGAAGATATGCAGGCCTCCAGATCATGTGACTGTGGAAGTAATGGACTCAGCCAGGTGATTGTGAAGGAAGTTGATTGAATCAGACTGTGCGTTGAGAAAATCCCTGAGTCATCCTCCATCTCTTTGGCCTGCTGTTAGATGATAGCAGTCAATGATTGACAGCTCTATGTAATCCTACTCATCATGTGGCTCAGAGGCTCCATCTCTCCCATAACTACTAATACAGTAATACCTATGAAGAGGCTTGGTACTAGAGAGGGAAATGGATGCCCCCAGCCATACAGCCGTAGAGCCCTTCTAACAGCCCCTCTCCCAGGCCGGCAGGAAGTATCTGTTCACGGCGGTTCGGGGGGAACAGGAAGGCTTACTGACCCATGGACAAGTTCAATTAGCATTCGCCAACGACACCTGCTCTCCCCGCCACCTCTCAGCGCTACAGTACGCCCACAGGCAGTGTGCTTGTGTGTGTGCTTCTGTGTGTGTGTGTGTCTCTCTGTGTGTGTGTTTGGTGTTATTGCACATCTCCATGAAATATTAAAGCAGGCCAGGCTTGGGCCTGTGAGTGCACTGGGGTTAGTACTCCCAGTCCCCCCTCTCATCAAAAATTAAATAATGAGCAGAGGATAGAAGGAGAGGAGGAGTGGAGAATGGGGAACGCGAGGGAGGGGAGTGAAGGAAAAGAGAGTGCAGGGGGATGAGAGGAAAGTTTAAAGTTTTTATGTCACGTGCACTGAAACACATTTCTTGTTCTAAACCATCAATGCAGTAATCAATATCAATGTAGCACTAAAAATAACACATGGTCGAACAAAAGCACAGGAGAAAAAAAAAAGATATAAGAAGAACCCGAGAAGTAAGTAAACTATAGACAGGGTCAGTCAGTTCCAGTACCATCTTTACAATGTGCAGGGATACTGGAGTGATGGAGGTACAGTTGAAGTCGAAAGTTAGCCATATACATTTAAACTCAGTTTTTCACAATTCCTTACATTTAATCCTAGTAAAAATTCCCTGTTTTAGGTCAGTTAGGATCACCACTTTATTTTAAGAATGTGAAATGTCAGGATAATAGTAGAGAATTATTTATTTCAGCTTTTATTTCTTTCATCACATTCCCAGTGCGTCAGAAGTTTACATACACTCAATTAGTATTTGGTAGCATTGCCTTTAAATTGTTTAACTTAGGTCAAACAGGCCTCCCGGGTGGCGCAGTGGTTAAGGGAACTGTACTGCAGCGCCAGCTGTGCCACCAGAGACTCTGGGTTCGCGCCAAAGCTCTGTCGTAACCGGCCGCGACCGGGAGGTCCGTGGGGCGACGCACAATTGGCATAGTGTCGTCCGGGTTAAGGAGGGTTTGGCCGGTAAGGATATCCTTGTCTCATCGTGCACCAACGACTCCTGTGGTGGGCCAGGCACAGTGCGCGCTAACCAAGGTTGCCAGGTGCACGGTGTTTCCTCCGACACACTGGTGCGGCTGGCTTCCGGGTTGGATGAGCGCTGTGTTAGCAGTGCGGCTTGGTTGATATAGGACTTGTTTTACTGTGGATATAGATACTTTTGTACCTGTTTCCTCCAGCATCTTCACAATATCCTTTGCTGTTGTTCTGGGATTGATTTGCACTTTTTGCACCAAAGTACGTTCATCTCCAGGAGACAGAATGCGTCTCCTTCCTGAGCGGTATGATGGCTGCGTGGTCCCATGGTGTTTATACTTGCGTACTATTATTTGTATAGATGAATGTGGTACCTTCAGGCTCCCAAGGATGAATCAGACTTGTGGAGTCTACAATTATTTTTCTGAGTTCTTGGCTGATTTCTTTTGATTTTCCCATGATGTCAAGCAAAGAGGCATTGAGGTTGAAGGTAGGCGTTGAAATACATCCACATGAACACCTCCAATTGACTCAAATTATGTCAATTAGCCTATCAGAAGCTTCTAAGCTGTTTAAAGGCACAGTGAACTTAGTTTATGTAAACTTCTGACCCACTGGAATTGTGATACAGTTGGAAAAATTACTTGTGTCATGCACAAATTAGGTGTCCTAACCGACTTGCCAAAACTATAGTTTGTTAACAAGAAATTTGTTAACGAGTTTTAATGACTCCAACCTAAGTGTATGTAATCTTCTGACTTCAACTGTAGATATGTATAGGGGTAAGGTGACAAGGCATCAGGATATATGATAGACAGAGTAGCAGCAGCGTAAATTGTGATTGTATGTGAGTGTGTGCGTGTGTGTAGAGTCAGTATAAATGTCTGTGTGTGTTATGTGTGTGAGCAAATTAAGTGAGTGTGTGTGTGTGCGTGTGTCTGTGTGTTGGAGTGTCAGTGTGTAGAGTCCTGTGAGAGTACATAGAGACAGTGCAAGAATACAAATAAAATTGTGTCAAGTCAAATAGTCCGTATAGCCATTTTTCTAGCTATTTAGCACTCATGGATTGGGGTTAAAAGCTGTTCAGGAGTCTGTTGGTATTGGGAATAGTTGAGTATTGGGAAAGAAAAGACGAGGGAGGGAATTCAGAGTTAATTGTTATGCTCACCAGGGATATTGAAAGGGGGAAGCCTAGAGTCAGAGCTATGCTTGTGTTTCAAGAGGAAGTCATGGTAAGACCAGGGTCTGGCTGAGGGTTTTAAACTCTGCTTATAACCAAGGCCATTATTGGTTGTCAAACCCAAAAGTTAATTTAGGACCCTGAGAGGAGAAGACGGACTGTGACAGACAGACGGAGACTAGGGTCGAGGTGAAAGAGAGGAGCCCCAGCTCGTAATGGGGTTAACCTCTGACCCCCAGCTGTGTCTTGACCCCCTCTAATGCAGCGTGACTGACAGCTCTGGATCAGCTCACATTCTTCACGTCTGTCGCTGTGGCAACGGGGGGATAAAATTCCACCATGACCGAATTAAATTCAATTAGATTTGTAAATGAAATAAATGTCTGAAAATACATCAAACAATATAACACAGCAACTACAATCCTCAGACTTCATTATCCTTGGTGTCTTCAGCACCAGTCATTAACTTTGAGTGTCCATTCCCGTCATAATCCTGTAGAAGGTAAGTGGTGTAAAGACTGCATGCTGGCTCTGCTCCGTAGGATGGCAGAGTAGTGCTCCCTACAAGTTCTCTGATCTAGGGCCATATATTACCATATACCGGTATTGATGAAAGGACCAGGTTTTTACTTTGCCTTCCATAACGGTATTTGATTGTTTGGTTTTTGTTTATGTGATACAAATAACGCTATTTGAGTCAACTCTCTCTGCTCTCTCTCCTTGCCGCTTTCCAAACAGACGTAGCCCCGTCCCCTGTCACTCAAGGAGTTGTTGTTCGACCACAAGACACTTGCGTTCAGTTTGCATGGTGATGCAACAATGTTGATGACAAGGATGCTGTTTCCGTTGTGCTTCTTAATAAAATACTTCAAGCGCTATTCGTTTGTTTCTTACATTTTCAAACAGCTATTTTATATTTTCTTAGCAAGTTGTGGCTAAATCGTGTTTGCCGCTAACACTAATCGCTAGTTAGCTGGCTAGCTAGCTAGCTAATCAACATACTATTTAAAAAAATATAAAAAATTATTTCACCTTTATTTAACCAGGTAGGCTAATTGAGAACAAGTTCTCATTTACAACTGCGACCTGGCCAAGATAAAGCATAGCAGTGTGAACAGACAACAACACAGGGTTACACATGGACTAAACAATAAACAAGTCAATAACATAGTATATATATATTTTTTTAAAGAGTCCATATACATTGTGTGCAAAAGGCATGAGGAGGTAGGCGAATAATTACAATTTAGCAGATTAACACTGGAGTGATAAATGATCAGATGGTCATGTGCAGGTAGAGATACTGGTGTGCAAAAGAGCAGAAAAGTAAATAAATAAAAACAGTATGGGGATGAGGTAGGTAAATTGGGTGGGCTATTTACCGATGGACTATGTACAGCTGCAGCGATCGGTTAGCTGCTCAGATAGCAGATGTTTAAAGTTGGTGAGGGAGATAAAAGTCTCCAACTTCAGCGATTTTTGCAATTCGTTCCAGTCACAGGCAGCAGAGAACTGGAAGGAAAGGCGGCCAAATGAGGTGTTGGCTTTAGGGATGATCAGTGAGATACACCTTCTGGAGAGCGTGCTACGGGTGGGTGTTGCCATCGTGACCAGTGAACTGAGATAAGGCGGAGCTTTACCTAGCATGGACTTGTAGATGACCTGGAGCCAGTGGGTTTGGCGACGAATATGTAGTGAGGGCCAGCCAACTAGAGCATACAGATTGCAGTGGTGTGTGGTATAAGGTGCTTTAGTAACAAAACGGATGGCACTGTGATAAACTGCATCCAGTTTGCTGAGTAGAGTATTGGAAACTATTTTGTAGATGACCCTCGCCGAAGCCGAGGATCGGTAGGATAGTCAGTTTTACTAGGGTAAGTTTGGCGGCGTGAGTGAAGGAGGCTTTGTTGTGAAATATAATGCCGACTCTAGATTTGATTTTAGATTGGAGATGTTTGATATGAGTCTGGAAGGAGAGTTTACAGTCTAGCCAGACACCTAGGTACTTATAGATGTCCACATATTCTAGGTCGGAACCATCCAGGGTGGTGATGCTAGTCGGGCGTGCGGGTGCAGGCAGCGAACGGTTCAAAAGCATGCATTTGGTTTCACTAGCGTTTAAGAGCAAACGTAGCTAGCTAAAGCCCTATACCAGTGATGAAGTAGACCTAAATCAGCATGTTGCTTGTGCAACAGTATCTTCTCAATCAAAGAGGAATAGGCGAAGCATGAACATGTTAGCTACATTAAGTAAAGAGAAAACATTTCATGTATCCATATATTATAGGGACCCCCTAGGAAACACTGACCAACACTTTGGTTCCTACCCTGTCACAATAACTCCTCCCTGGCATCTTAATTTGTTGTCATGTCAAACAACAGTGTATTCAAAGTGCAAAAACATTTTTAGATTCTAACTATAGAATTAGAATAATCATTCTATTTCCATGATTCCAACAGTTCACCTAAGTGTTTTGATCTAATCGCAATTGCAACATTTGGTTAAAATCAGGCCTAGATCTTTTTGCGCATATTGTGCAGCCCTACGTGGCAGTGTGGAAACGATCTCAAATTAGTGCAGGAAATTCAGAAATTGGAAATGTAGAAAACAGTTTGGGTTTGAAGTTGATTTGAACAGTATAAAACAATTCGAATGGAGAAAGACTCATTAAAAAATCACTTAGAATGTATGTGTTGCCACTGTTGAGTCACACACCACTCATAAAGCACATTAACAACTCTTATTATTCAAAAACATTAAATACTGTCAGAAAACTTGAAAAATACTGTGATATGACATTTTGGCCATATCACCCAGCCCTACTCTGATCATCCAATCACATCCCGGCATTCCCCTAATGGAGCACATGGAAGGCTTCAAAAGGAGACTAATTGTTGTCTGTTTGTTTGTTAATGTGCTCCTTGTTCGGTGGTGCTGCGAACAGATGTGCTTGATGAGCTTAGTGGAGAGCTGGAGAGAGATGGGATGAGAGGAAGGAGGGATGAGAGAGGAGGGATGAGCAGTACAATCAGAAGTGTAATTATCACTACTGGAGTCGAACTGCCTGAACTGAGAAAGAAAAACAAAGTTGTGTGCTGATGATGCACGTTGAGTGAGCACAGTGTCTTTCCTTCGTCAAAAGCGGGCTGGATGCTTTTGGAGAATACTATAAGCAGGCCATTCATAATGCATACCAGACTCACTTCACCAGAGAAAACATTGGGAAAATGGAGGATGTGTGTATGGATGAATCACAGGAAATATTATAGAGCACCTGGTCTGCACTCTGGTCTGCACTCTGGCCTACAACCCTTAGCAACTAGATAGAAAATGTAGAATAGAGACGTGTATCGAAGTGAGCAAGAGGAGGGTCAACAGGGGTTGATTGGAGGTAAAGTCTTCCTGCATGCTTCATTAGCTGACCCCTGTCTGTCTGTGATGTAGCCTCAGGGGTTTCAATGGGGTCATGACCTTTTAGCTAGCTGTAAAATGTTTTATGTCCTCAGAGGTTGGTGGACACCTGGTGGCCTTCTGTATGGGCTGATGTTGGGTGAACATAGATGGAGGTCCAACTGTACATCTGGTTCAGTTTAATATCAAAAGGCCTCAATGTTGATTCAGGTCACGACACTTTGGTTTATCTCCTCCTTCAATCTCAAGAAAACAAAACAAGAGGCGTGGCCACTAAGAGGTGGATGAATCACTCCTGATTCTAGTCTGCTTGTTAAAAATAACTTTAAGTCTCTTTACTTCAGCAAAGACAACAGCTGTGATTTTGTGTTTTCTTCTTTAAAAAAAAAAGTGTGTGTATATATATATATATATATATATATATATATATATATATACACACGACTATGAATAAGTGCATGTACCCTCTTCACAAAAAGCAATTTGTCAAATTTGGGGCACTTTGTCACAACAGATTGCAGTGGCACTCGGGCTGTGCATTGGGAAGTGACTGGAGGACTCCACTCTCTCTCCAGCAGAGAGTCATCACATCAGGAGCTCTCTGTGGCTAAGGGGTATGTGGAGCCTTAATGGCCCCTGGCACGGACTGCACTATGCTGGGTGGCAGCAGGGCCCTGAGGTGATGTAGCTACGCTAGCAACGCCACATATGCACATTGCCTGGCAGCCACAACACACATGGAAATGTACCGGAACAGAAATGTACGGTACATGGTACAGAAATATACGTCATAAATGGAAGCTGAATGGAGCTGTTTAATACTGAATGCATATTCTGTAACGTATAACCACTGGCTTTCTTGATCAATTCCACTGATGGCAGAGTGGAATGGGTTTCAAGGTTATGGATTTATATGGCTTGTGTCTTGAGAGGGAGTCTTTCCTTCGCCTTTGTCTTCTTCCTCTACTTTCCCCAGCACACTTTCCACCCATCTACACCTCTCTCTCTCCCTCCTCTCTATCTTCCTCCCCTCTCTCTCTCTCCCTCCTCTCTATCTTCCTCCCCTCTCTCTCTCTCCCCTCTCTCTCTCTCCATCCTCTCTCTCTCCCTCCTCTCCCTCCTCCCTCTCTCCCTCCTCCCTCTCTCTCTCCTCCCTCTCTCTCTCCCCCCTCTCTCTCTCCCTCCTCTCTCTCTCCCTCCTCTCTCTCTCCCTCCTGTCTCTCTCCCTCCCCTCTCTCTCCCCCCTCCCCTCTCTCTCCCCCCTCTCTCTCTCCCTCCTCTCTCTACCCCCCCTCTCCTCTCTCTCCCCCCTCTCTCTCTCCCTCCCCTCTCTCTCCCTCCTCTCTCTCTCCCTCCTCTCTCTAGCCCCCCTCCTCTCTCTCTAGCCCCCCTTTCTCTCTCCCTCCTCTCTCTCCCCCCTCTCTCTAGCCCCTGCCTCTCTCTAGCCACCATTTCTTTCTCCCTCTCTCTCTCCCTCCTCTCTCTCCCCCCCCTCTCTCTTTCCCTCCTCTCTCTCTCCCTCCTCTCTCTAGCCCCCTTCTCTCTCTCTCTCTCCTCTCTCTAGCCCCCCTCCTCTCTCTCTAGCCCCCTCTCTCTCTTTCCCTCCTCTCTCTCTCCCTCCTCTCTCTCTCTAGCCCCCCTCTCTCTCTAGCCCCCCCTCTCTCTCCCTCCTCTCTCTCTAGCCCTCCTCTCTCTCTCCCTCCTCTCTCTCTCTCTGCCCCTCTCTCTCTCCCTCCCCTCTCTCCCCCTCCTCTCTCTAGCCCCCCCCTCTCTCTCTCTCCCTCCTCTCTCTCTCCCCCCTCTCTCTAGCCCCCCTCCCCTCTCTCTGTTGTAATGTGAAAGTGTTGCCCATGGGAGACGAGGAGGCAGTTAGGGTATAGTACCCTTAAGCGCTGCAGCCCCTCTCAGCCTCCCCTGATTACACCCCCCCCCCCCCCAGCAGAACCCCACAGCCCAGCCCAAATCTCCAGCGAACCGTCTGCAGCCAAATTGCATTTTTACGGCGTGACACTCCAGAGCTCCAAGCGGCTCACACGTTCATCACGATCACGCTCTGAAAAAGGAATGGGTCTAATGTGTGTGGGGCGTTCATGTGGGGTGGTTGCATGGATGTGGATGGCTCTTATATAAGGGGGTTGCCTATATGCGTGTGTGCTCCAATGAGTATGTGGGTATGGGAATGGGTGTTTCTCCAGTGTGTATATCATACTGTACAAAGTCTATGCAGCCTCAGTCCCTCCTCCTCCTATGTGAGAGAATAAAGCGTTAGTGGTGGTTGGGAGGGCGGGGAGCCACTCATCCCTGTGTGTAGGAGATAATGACAGCAGAGAGAGGGTAATGTACAGTAATATAAACACTCATGGCTCCTGGGGGAACGGATGATAGGAAGACAGTGTGAAACTCTCCTGTTATATTGCCTTTTATTACGATGCTGCTGTTGACATGTGGCACGGCACATATTGAAGCAAGAATATTACATGTATTAAAAACACATTAGTAAAATATAATATCACCGCTGTGTGGTGGGGTTTACATTCAGGCGGAGTATTGCCTGTATACGTTAGAATGGGAATGGAACACAGTATTACCTTGTAGTTTCAACATGGTGTGAATGATTTCCTTATGAGGGGGTAATATGACAGTAGGCAGTGTCGTTTCATCAGTGTCATTTCTCCACTATTGTTACTAATCTGAATCCACTGTCGGCCATGTTTCCCCCCTCAGGAGCCATTTTTTAAACACACTAGTTTTAAAGTGCTGCAGTTAAATGGAAATAGGCTGTTAGGTTGTGGTGGTGCAGGTTGAATGGTTGGCAAGCCACTGGACATAAATCTTGTCCCCGGGGCTCCCAATATTCTCTCTGCTCCGATAAGAGCTGAAAAGTTATGATAATGTTTAGTGTAGTCAGGAGTGGTGGACCCCGCCTCAGCAGACACACCATTAATCACAGCTGTCTGGCCCAGGGAGGGCTGGAGAAAGGAGGGGAGAGAGGGAGGTTGGGGAGAAGACAGTCTGGTGAGGACGTGGGGGCTGATGGTGCTGGCTGAAACCACCAGCCTGTGAAGAAGTCTCTCTCTCTCTCTGTGTTTTTATTTCTCTCTCTCTCTCTCTCTCTCTCTCTCTCTCTCTCTCTCTCTCTCTCTCTCTCTCTCTCTCTCCTCCTATCTCTTGTCATATTGTCGTTGCTCTCGCCCCCTCTCTCTTGCCCCAGTGTTTACCCCCGTGTCATGCACACTGTGCATTTCCCTGCCCCTGTCTGTCACTCATATAACACATCAGGTCACGCATTTCATAGAGGGAGGGGGGATGTATAACATTTTGAACCGTGTGTGTATTCGTACATATGTGTGGAGTGTAATGGGTGAGTTGGAGTTGATGGTGCTGTGACGTAGTCTCCATCATTGGTTGGTGTGATAGTCATTGGTTGAGGAGAGGGGGCTCATGTGGTGACCAGCACCCCTCTCTGGTACGTGCATCAATCCCACAATACTGATAAAGACTGAATAAGACTGAATCCATTTGTATGCATTCATTTTGAGATGGTTTTAGGAGGATACACTTCTCCGGGTTCTACAAAGGTTATTTGTATCTTCACACTTGTCAATTGTCAAAATTACTTCTCTATGAGGTTGTGTGTGTGTGTGTGTGTGTGTGTGTGTGTGTAGGAGTGTTCAAAGGGACATTAAAGGCTTCAGCATGCTTCAGTTTGGCTAGCCGCATACTTCCTTTAAAGACCTTTGCTTGAAAAACGAGAAGAGAAAATAACGGCAATAGTACTGTTTGTCCATTTTGAGTCGCCATAGCCAGTACTTCCTCAAAATAGTCAGAATCAATTTAAGATAACTCAAGAAATAACTCAAGGAATATGTCATTAATTGCTGAGGAGATTTTACATCCAACTAAGATGTTTGGTGCAGTATTTCTCTATGATAAAATGGTCATGAAAACGAGTTGTCTCTCGTTGAATGACAACAAAGACTTGATTGAAGAATCCCTACTGTTGGCCAATCACAGACGAAGGGGCGTAGACTTCGGCTCTGAACTTCGGCTTGCGTCCAAAAATAAACGACGTGTTCCTGAACAGCCCAAAAAGAACTAACCAAAGTCCAAAACTAACAAAACGTAATATATGGATGGACTCTTCCGAACTATTTTGGCTGGTCAATGTGGACGCCTTGACATCAGACACCAAGGTATCTGATGTCATTGTCATATCTGATGCCTTTTCACCTCTGAACGTCTGTTTTATCTGTAATGTTGTAAAAACATCTGAAGACAACAATGAGATGACATTAGAACCTACAGTACCATGTCAAATCATTTCCCAAGCAGACAAACAATAATTCTGTTTTTGATGATATGAAAGATAACGTCAATGCCTCTTATCTTAACTCGTCTTTCTCTCTCTCTCTCTCTCTCTCTACAATATATCTCTTTAGTCTCTCTCTCTCTGTCTACCTACAGTGCATCTCTATAGTCTTTCTCTCTTTCTCTCTCTCTCTCTCTCTCTCTCTCTCTCTCTCTCTCTCTCTCTACAATATATCTCTTTAGTCTCTCTCTCTCTGTCTACCTACAGTGTATCTCTATAGTCTTTCTCTCTTTTTTTTTCTCTCTCTCTCTCTCTCTCTGTCTCTGTCTACCTACAGTGTATCTCTATAGTCTTTCTCTCTCTCTTTTTCTCTCTCTCTTTTTCTCTCTCTCTCTCTCACGCTCCCTCATTCCTTTCATCTCTCCCTCTTTCCCTCCCAAGTTTACTAGGGATGCTGCTTGCTCTGTCAGACGTGTTTTAAACGCCCGCTTTGAAAGCAGAGATCAGTGGGCTAGAAGCCTTAAAGGCCTCTGGATCACAGGCAAAGTCAAATATTTGGGTATGGAGCACTGTGGAACGCTGTGCTGCTGTGGTGGAGGGAGCAGGGAGGAGAGGGGAGAAGTCTTTTCATCCTGCACAGATCTCTCTCTGCAGCTGTCAGGACGCATCACAAGGAGGCTTCTGGGAAATCTGTCCCGGCAGGTGACAGGGAGAGACACTCACTCCAAAGAGATACATTATTACAATTCCGGTTTTATTCCAAGGAAAACCAAAGTAATTTTGTATCCCAGTAAGGATCAAAAGATGTGGAGACATTTTAGACACAAAAACCAAACAAAATACTCAAAACAACAAAGGCAATATATTTGGTTTGTTAGGAATTGTAGTTTTCTGAATTCACAGTGTGAAAGGAATAACATCCCCACTTGATGTATTAAGCCTCTGTAAAAGAGCCAGTGACTGGTAGCAACTGTTGACTATATTATAGTCTACTGTCTCTGTGTGAAATGCTTATACCTCATATTAGTTGAAGTACTATCGAATTTCCCAGGTAATTGGAGCTAATACTGTACTGTTTTATCTTAGCTCTGTTCATCTAACAAAGTCTCTGCATTCCTTTCCTCCTCTCTCTCATTCTTTATGCTCTCTTCTACACCGTCTGATAAGACTAGGCCTTTGCTTCAGCTCAGAACAAGAGAGTGTGAGGGACTGAAGAAGAGCGAATATCCCACTGGAGACAATACTGCTACCTGATTTTCTTTCGTCCTCAATATTGAGGAAGGGAAAACTAGAAATGCTCCAATCTCCAGTGTGATTGTGAGAGGACACCGTGGAGGCAACCATGTCTGTATTGTAGGGGGAACTAAACTGCATGGCCTGATGGACAATTTGTGAGGAAGAGGAGAAATCAGGGAATTGGATGAGGTTGGAGTTGGGGCCAATCCTGCAGTTCAAAACCAGCATTACCTCAACTAGAGGAAACAGCCACAGAACAAGTCTCCTGCTGCATCCCTCACTCTCTCCCGCTCTCTCTCTCTCTCTTGCTCTCGCTCTCCCTCTTTCCCTTTCTCTCTCTCTCGTCTCATTCTCGCTCTCTCTTTCTCTCTCTTCTCTCTTTCTCGCTCTTCTCTCTGCTTCTCTCTCTTCCTCTCTCTCCTCTCTTTCTCTGTCTTGCTCTCGCTCTCTCTCTTTCTCTCGCGCTCTCTCTCTTTATCTCTTTCTCTGTTGGGAAATGTACTCTAACTCGATAGACATATCAGCATGGGGACTTCCTGATTGACTATGTACAGAGCCTTTGAAGGGAGTTGAGTGTTATAGCTATTGAGTGTACAGCAGCTTATGGAATAGGAGACTCTGGGTGTGTTTGTGACTGTCTGGTGTCTGTCTCTTCCGCAGTGGGCTCATTTCTGCCCCCATCAGTA